>NC_089204.1:22920734-23193234 GCF_963930695.1 Labrus bergylta
TTTTTTACAGATGTTGCAGTTAGCAGAAAAAAACACACCAACTTTGCAGATCGGTTTGTCAGATTTTTCAATTTAAATTTGCACAAGCAGGCTTCCAACTCTATAATGTTTCCGTTTCTCTAGATGTTATATTGAATGGCAAAATGCATCATTTGTAACTGCCCTTCAGAATGGCACAATGGAGCAGCTTTTTTATGATCTTATGTGAATTTCAGCAGGATGATCCTATTTGAATTTTGACTTATCCAAGCTCCCAAAAGAATTGGTTCAGTTTTGTTTAGGTAAAGGTCCAAGAACAACTTGGTTAGGGTTATTGAGGGCTTATTGTTTGACTTTGTTAACATCAGAGAGACCTTTGTTATCATGGTTACAACAATCACATCATGGTTAAGGTCAGGGAGCGGTTGCAGTCATGGGTAAAAGGGAGAAACTTTTATTAAGTTAACAACAACTGAACAGTTCAAGTTCAAAGTTGTTTCCCCCCCCCCTTCTCTTACAGCTGCAAAACATGCCAATAATGGTTCAATGTCAGGTTTGGTTTGGTTTTGTTAGGAAATTAATTGAAAATGGTTAGAGAAACATCAGAAGCAACCTTCGGTGTTAAAAAATAAAGCCACAAAGAAGTGCAAAAAAGCTGCAGATCCTTGAGTTTCCACTTGAGGCTGCCTCCAAAAGCCATTTAGATACATATGATAAAATGCCAAATTTGACAGCAGAAATAATTGTGTACTACCTGGTTTGATTTTGTGAAGGATACGCTTTATGCATAATAAGCGGCGTGACTGAAAGGACTGAAGCAGGCTCTTTGGAGCTGTTTGCCAGGCTTAGACCTCTGAAAGTTAGGTTGACCGCCATCATTGGGATTTAACACTTCCCTTCAGTAACCAATGGTTGATGCCACTGATACTACATCCATGTTTTCCAGTCTATGGGGAAACATTGTGATTTGACTTTGAGTAACCTATTTATTAGTACGAGGGTACTTTTACCATCACAGTGACCATAATAACATCTTAGCTAAGGTCAGCTAACTTTTGCTGTTTTAACAATATACACTGTTGAAAGAAACCATGCATGTTGTCGATCTCCTCCCTTTTTGATTACGTTACTTCTTTTCAAAATGTATTATTTTCTCTAAAAGGAAAGCCGTTATAATTCCTGCATCCACTCCAGGAGAATTTGACAGATGTTTTGAGCATTTCCTTAATAACTTAAACCTTAATTTAAAGAGGATTCTTTTTATCTTTTCTTGCATCTTCTCAGTGAACAGAGATGTTGATATCTTCACTCTGCATCTCCTTCCCCCTCCATTCTCCTAGACCTTCAAGTGGCCTAAAGAGAGAAAACCAGCATGAAGCCAGTGCCACTGGTTAAGCATTTTCATGCTGGATTTAAAATCAGATTATATATGGACTCTCTCAATTGACTTAATGGATTTGAAGCGACTAGATCCTATTAATAAAGGAATAAAAGAGATGGAGGTAAGGAGAAAAGGGGTGACTACCCCCGAGGCTGTGTCCCCACCAGTGGGACTAGAGGGCTAATCTGCCATGCAAATTAAATCCTGCCTCTATGCACTGGCCCCTCTAATGTCCTCCATTACACACCTTTTATTTGTTGTCATCTGAAAACAGATATTGTTCCAGTCAGGGACATTACACTGGTATGGGAGTGATTACTGGGGAAGATGGGGTTTGCATCTTTTCTCTTCCAGGCAGCTCTCTGCCTCAGAGGAACCAGCACTGGGAATATTCCAAGATGGTCCTCAGATTGGGACTGACACTCATCTGGTATCGTCTCTGAATGTTTTTCTTTTTCCTCCTTAGGAATCCGCCGTCATGAGTTCCAGGCAGGATTATGATGCAGTTCAGACTGAGAGCTTTAATCAGTGTGAGTGGCAGTATTTGGGCTGTAACAGAGCTTACCTCACCGTTTTCCCTTTTGTCTTAATGAGGTTGTACTTTGCTTCATTCCTTGGAAGTCTACCTCTCACACTCTGTTCCTGTCGGGCTGTCAAAAGTAGCTGTATAAACACACATATGTCACATATGCTAATCCGATTTGCACTTAATCATGACAGGGATTATACTGTATGTACAGTATCCACAAAGCTGTGAAACTTTCAGAGTATTTTCTGTGTTTTCCACCAGCAAGTTCACCTTTCTGTGAGTCTGGCACAAATACAATCTCTCGGATTGGGACTTACAATTAAACAAGCCAAGTAGAATACAAATACTAAGAACGTTTGAATAAGTAGCTTTTAAGGTTTCCCGTTAAGGCTTTGTCTTTGAATAATCGCCGCAAATGAGTAGATGAATTACTGGCTCAAGTGCTTGTTTGCTTGTGCATTGGCCAGTTGGTGGGAAAGTTTGCCTTCTTAGCTTGAAACAGTGTGATTAGAAACAATTAATTTCTTCTGGGTCAACAACATCAGTAATCCTGTAAACAAGAGCAATTGCAAGTACACAAATCCATGGTCACCTTAAGCAAGGGATCATGCTTGATGCGCTTTATAGAAGACGTGGAGACCAGGAGGTAGTCTGCTTTCCGGAAGTCCATTATTTCCTGATTATTGACACGCTCAAGTGCATTATCCTGCTCCATATTTACCTGCCAAAGAAAAGAAAAAAGTGTTTAATGTCAATATAAAGTTTTTTAGAAAAGAAAAACTTGTTTTACTGGTAATGCCTGATGTTGACTTGAAAAAAAATTGTGACACATATGGTTCTGGATATGACACAAAACAACATGGGACGACAACGCTCCAACTTGGCGAGCCTCGAAGATATCTCGTAGTTTATGGTGAAAGAGTGCTTCAGCTCAGCTTTGAACAAGAACACTGATAGTATGGTAGAGAGATAACAGTCATTTAGTTAGGTACGGTTGCTTCAAACCGACTGTCAGATTTGAGCAAACAAATGATCGGCCAGTGTTGCCCTCAGCATGATATAGTGAGTTTAGTAGTAAACTGGATGTAAGAATATCCCGATCGAGATTAATTTTATTATTAAGTAAAGACGGGGAGTGGATTTTGTTTCAAGAGCCTCCAAATAAGTTTTAAAAAATTATGTTCTTCTTTGTTGTAATAAGTTTGTCAACAAGTTGAACACAAGAGGCTTTGAGAAAGATGCAGGCCGATATGAAGTCAGTAAATTAATTAAGAATGATAAACAGGAAGTTTCATTGTGACAACTACTACCTTCTAGTCATAAACTTATTGACACCCTGCAGCCAATGAGAATCGAGTTTTACCCAGCACATGGTAAAGTCAAAAATTAGTAATTCATCAGCACAAAGTGGCTAAAATATTAGGACCATTAAATCACCTGATAAAATTATTTTTCCACCTCAAAGTCGAAAAAGATTTACCCTCTCATCCTCTCTTCTTTATAGAAGACAACAAGATGTCTTTACTTTCACTTAAACTCCTTCTAGTTACACACACACGAAAAAGACGAGCTGATATTCTACACTACACGACGAAAACAATGTTCCCGTCTTTCTATTGCTGATTTCTCACTAGAGGAGGGGCATTATTTCTGTCCAATCACAACTGAGAAAAACACACGAGCCCCAGTGATCTCCAGGCTATTATCAGCTTTTTGACTGTTTGACCAATCACTGCAAGAGAAAGTGCTTCTGCAGGATAAACATAAACTAAATATAGAATATATCCTTGCTCGTGATATCAACATCCTGCCAAATAAAAATGAATATCCACCTTTCAAACAAAGGTATGCCTGGGAGTGTGGACCTCATTTCAAGCACAATTAACTTGAAATGGAGTGCTGCAAGATCAATAGTCCCCAGTTGATCCAGAGGGAGCTGTCAGTCTATGGAAATGGCACACATATGGTAATATCCCCAGCTTAACAACAACTTAGAGGATTTACTGTTGCTGTTTTCAGACCCACATGAATAACAAACAGTGGGCCACCCCCTGGGAACCATTTTGTTTTATCCCAGCTTCAATTAATCTTTAAGGGGGAGGATACCATTGCAGAGAAATGGCAGGGGGGAGATGAAGAGGGCGTTTGTAGATGGGATAGGTATACTGCTAATTATGAAAATCACAAATAGACGATTTGACTCATGCAAATTCTGTGATGTGTTTTAATTTTTACCCAGCTCACTTTTCATCATCTTATTTTCTCTCCCTCCGTCATCACACGGACAGATCAAGTGTGTTTGCACCTTTGCTTTCTATTTAGGACACTTTTGTCTCAGTGAGAGCTGCTATCGACAGGCCCGCAGACATTAGCAGGATTATATGAGTTCTTACACTGATGAGTGTGATGAGATCTCAGGAGAGGTGTATGGATTTTACCTCCTGCTGACTACACTTCTCCCCTCTTAGCCTCAGGGCCAGAAACCTGTGGCATAGAAAGACTCCGAGAAGAGATGAGAGCGAGGATTTAGCCAGCAAGCACGTCGCTTCCACGCTCCAGTGTGATGTCATTAAGTCAGATTCGTTTAGCGGAGTGAGGTGTGGACGTGCAGCACGTATAGACAACGTGGTGTCACCTGAAAGAGCGTTGGGACTCGGGTCAATTCGAAATTGATTTACCTCAACTCTGCGATTGATGAAGTCCGTTCAGGTTAAACTGCAGAGTTCTCCATTGGACATGCACTTTGAAGAGCCGCTATTGGAATTGACTTCTGTGTGTGTCGCCCTCAGCTCAAGCCAGGTGGGAAATTGAGTTA
Source organism: Labrus bergylta (assembly GCF_963930695.1). Lineage (NCBI taxonomy): Eukaryota > Metazoa > Chordata > Actinopteri > Labriformes > Labridae > Labrus > Labrus bergylta. The sequence continues at coordinate 22,925,439 of NC_089204.1, forward strand.
CAAAAGCATGGCATGAGGGGGGTAGATGACCTCTCTGACAGTTATACAGTTTGCGTCTGCTGTTCATAACTCCAGCTGGAGAAAGTGAGATGATTGACCTGAAAAAAAAAAAAAAAAAAGGTAAAAATCCATATTACTCACTTCATACTCTTGTAATCTTGAAGCAAGCTGAGTCCTCTTCAAAAGAGAGCATTGGAGATATAAAGACAGGACTGTAAAAGCCCTCTTAAGGGCAAATCATAGAATGATGGGTCGGTAAGATTTATGCATGTACGTGTATGTAAAGGAGGGATGTAGGGAGAAACACATGGCAGGCACAGAGGCAATTCCCAGTCCTGTTTCCCAGAGAGTGTGTTGAACTAAATCTAAATTGACTATCATTTTGCCACATGAAGAAGAAGTGATGTTGGTAAAGAAATGAATACACTGAGAGAAACACACCACATCCCTGGCGCCTGTGGCTCTGCCTGACTCCAGCTTTTATCATGTAAATAAGGCGAATAGGACTGGGTTAGAGGGACAATTCCCCAGCCGCCACTTGGGCCAAATGCAACTTTCCTGCGCTTTAGGCCTACAATGAGGAATGTATTTGGAGGCCTCAGTTTTAATTTAACTAGAGTGGCAGCTGAGGGGGCACCAGGGACCTCATCTCATGACTGGTGCGATCGCTCGGGTGGAAGGAGGGGAAACCTCAACCTGGTGCCGTACATTTCAATGTGCAACATCTCTTCTTCCACAGCTCCATTTCTGCTCATGTGTGATTGTATGTGTGTGTGTGTGTGTGTGTGTGTGTGTGTGTGTGTTTGTTTACGTGTGTTTCACTGTTTGCACTCGCTCCGTAACACCTCTTTGCTTTCCCGGGGAGGAAACACGCTTCTTGCTCTGCTGTAACATTTGATTCATTACGATCCGAAACAGCACATCAGCCTCGCTTATTATATCTTAAAAAATCCTCCCAGCGTCCCAAAGAGCAAAGGGGGAAAAAAATCCACCAAAGAGACGGCGCCTTGAAATTGACAGCTGTTATTGTGCTGTGCCATCTGGTGCATTTGCCAGGGAACAGAAAAGGGTTAATATTCTATGATGTGTGGTAGCAGTGGCACAGCCTCTTTTGCACAGCCAGAGTGAAATAGCGTGTGCCAGGAGTCTGTGCACCCGATGGAGAGAAACCCTCAACATTAGCATGGCACCATATCAACCAATGTGGCTAATTTAATGGGTCAAATACTGTTGGGAGCGTGCCAAAACAACAGCCGTACCAGCAGAGTTTCTAACAGGGCGGAGAATCACAAAGGAAAGTTGCAGTTCTAAAGCTTTAAATCATATTTCTTCACATAAAAAGCGTGCAATTTTATTTTCCTTTTTCGTTCACCTTTTACGTTTGGGAGATCTGTGTTTATCTTTTGTCTGCACATGTCCCTGTATGCATTTGTGTGCAAGTATGTGTTTTGCTGTGTTGGAGCTGTCATTATTCATTGACCACAGATGTAAATGGATCCAAACAATGGGACGCGCGTGCTGCGGGTAGCGATCGCCCCTGGAGAGGACAGGCCCTGCTGAAATTAATAGGCCTCCCGTGGCTAAATAAGCAATGGCGAAATAAGCCTAAATGTCCCCCGATCGCATGACAGACAGGGCCCAAGAATCCGAACAGCAGGTAGTTATTATATGAATTGCTGGAGAGGGACATATTGCAGACCCAACATGCCACATCAAAACCATCAAACTGCACTGGATCTGAATCATTATGGTGGAGGGAAAATAAAGCTAATTTGCTGCACAATGTTCCTGCTTTTTCTGCTTTTATATACATGCATTAAATATTTAAAACAAATAATAATAATAATAGCTTATCCACTTTACCTTAAGAGACCAAAGCATTTATTTCCAGTATACATTTTTTGTAAAACCAAAGAAGTAGAAGGCAAATCATGACACAATGAATGTCTTTCTGTTAGAAAAATACCACATATGGGCACTCATATGCCCAAGCTTCTGATATTAAAAAAAAAACCTGTGAAGAATATGGGTATAAATATGCTCCTTAGCTGGAAGACACACGCTTCTTTGGGCCATCGGCTCATTTCTTATTCAGAGTGCTGGTTCACAAAGTGGTCCAACATTTAAAGCAACTGGCAGGGGGTAAATTAGTGCTCCGAGATGAATTATCATACAATTAAGCAGCCCAGAATGTGCCAAAAGACAAAACACACAATATGGAGGAAAGACCTACTTTCCCCCCTGAATTCATCAGAGACAGACCAAAGTCTTGTTCTCCTTTAAAGGGAACAGGCTTTGACTTTCTAACACATTTATACTCTGGATTGTCTTGACTCTGGTCTACTCTGTCAATACGTTCATGTCCCTAATGTGTTACCGTTCATTTTTAAATGTCAAACTGATTGTTTGACTTGTTTTCAGCAATAAAGTTATCAATAAAAGCCATCAAATATCATTGTCCGAGGGTAGATTTTAATTCCTAAAAACACAATAACTCACACATATAATGCTAATGCTTACACTTACAGTTAATGTTTATCCAATCCTGAGTTGTTGCTTTCCCACTTTTCGTCTGGCTCATGTGTGGCGTCAGATGGTTGTGAAGGAGATCTGTGTGGAGGGATGAGGCTGCGGAGGTGGTCAATAATCTATTAAAGCTCACAGGCCTCAGCAGAGTGACAAATGTCTGTCAGAGAAATGGCTGCAGAAAGGTCAGAAGTGGTCTCCTGACCTCAGCCCCCCTCAGCCTGCTCACACAGATAGACTACAGTGAAACACTCGGTTTGACGGCAGGTTTCTGTTTCTGTGTTCGATCATTTAAGTGAAAATGACCAACGTACAGACTTTAAAGAATGAATTACAGCTTTGTAGTAACATGAGAAACCCTCCATATCCACTATTTCACAGTGAGGATGATGCAGGACGATCTCAAAGACAAAGTAACCCTGTTATACAGAAATAGATCAAAAAGAATCAAAGCAAGAACATAAGAAACACAAAGCATCAGGACTTCTCAGTCTGCTCATATGCTAGTGTACATTAACATTCTCATGGCAGGATTGATTTGAGTATGAGTTATTCAAAGTGGGGAGGAGGAGCATGCTGCTCTTATTTATGCTGCTTATGATTATACTCTCATTAAAAACCTGAACAAGCCCGTTTCATTTATACAGTTTGGGATGATGTGATATGTTTTACTCACACTCTGAATAGTAGTTAAAATAAATTGATGAGAAACGATGATCAACTCACTAAAGCACAGCATAAATAGTCAAAACAGGATACTGATACTGATGGACATGTTGGTTCAAAAGTGAACACACTTAATGTTCCTTAATCAATAAAGGAGTACAACACTTATAATCTATAGTTTATTCTTTATTGAGCTTAGTATTTATATTAGTGCACAATTAAGAATCCTCTAATCCAGTGATACTCAACCCGAGGCTCTCGAGCCACATGTGGCTCTTTTAGGTCCTACTTGGAGAAAAAAATCCAAAGTAATTATTTAAAAAAGGGAAATATTGAAAGCAGAAATTATTCTTTGCAAGTCATGTCACTGAGGTTTTTTGATTGTGGCTCTTGCAGAAATATGTTTTGGTCAATGTGGCTCTTAAATCTAACAAGGCAGAGTACCACTGCTCTAATCCAACTGACAGATGAAGCTGGGATTAGTATATAAAGTATGGAGGTACAGTCTGCTCTTAAGGCTGGTGTTCCAGTTCTATAGATCTGTATAGTACACCAGATATAGGACATATAGACAAGCCTCTGTGAGTTTCCCGTACTTTATGACATCACATAGACCTGAAGTTATTTACCTTAAACTCTATTTGAGTGTGTTTCCTTGACACATCTTTGTATATAATATTATGGTTGTATGTCCAGTAGGTCTTGTAGATATGGGATGTTGCTGCTGTAGATTTTGTACTGTAAATTGGTTCTGTAGCAGCTTGGTTTGCCTATAGATAACACTTATATGTAGCACAATATATATTATCAAGAACGGTATATAAGGGTCTTTATATGCAATATATTTCACATAAATGTAATCTTTTCTTATTTGTTCTTTATTTGTAGGTAGACATTTTTTCTGTGGCTTATGATAGATTGATCATGTGATCGCTCATGTGACTGCGTCCACATGTATTTAAAATGGCGCTGTAAAATGTCACTTTAGTTTGATGAGGTCTGCTCAAATCGTCACTCACCTTGGGAATTACATATTTTGGTATTTTAGTAACCCTGCAGTGTGCGAGCCGTCTTTTTCTTTGTTTCCAGTTCTATACATTCATACGTTCTTCAACACTGTGGCCAACAAAGATATGTTTAAGATTGACTTGAGTACTTGTATATTTGACTAAGCAAAGCAAGATCTTTACGCTTTGGTGCTGAGTGTATATAAAAAGTCTCTGGCATCCCCTCGGAGTCACCCTGAGAGGAGTCAGGGGTCTTTGTGTATTGGCAGCCCTGCTTCCATGTTATAATGATAGGACTGGACGTAGACCATTTAAGTATCAAATCAATAGCAAATTAAATTTTTTAGCAGTGCAAGCTACACTCAGAATCACCTGTAATTAGGCCTGACAGACTCTGGCTACGCTGCTCTCTTGTCACTTTGCGCCGTGTGCACGATGCTTAGACACCCCCTAGCAGCATTTTCGGATTATAATAATAGAAATTCTGCACATTTAATTGGCTATATGTGCTCCTTGTATGATCTTTACTGATGGAGGCAAATGGTACATGCACTGTATGTGGTATCCCTGAAGTAGGTTAAGCAGAAACACATACGCCTCACCTGGTGGTGTGGTTTGTAAAATGGGATGGGACCTGATTTAGATAAAAAAACACATTGACCCACAGGCGCTCTTATAATGAATAGTGTCTTCTCGGAGCCTTTCGTTTTCCTCCAGCTTCCTACATTTGTCATCTTCATATGAATAAACAGGACTATTTAATCTCTCTGTCCTTTCCTTGGATTTTGCTGCACATATATCTAACAGCAGGCTACGTGTAGCCTACAAACATGCTTGTTTTCTGTTTCCGCTGAATAGTGATCAACAGAATCTCCATTGCAAATGAACTGCAGAGAGAGCTGTACCAATCCGTCATTCTCTGAATTTATGTGGAAACTTTGACAGTGTTTGGAATAAGATCAGACCCGCGCACGTGTTGGATGTTTTTCGCAACATAAACCTCAGTAAGAGCTGTAGCTTAAGAAGAGAAAGGTCTTAAAGGTTCACCTGAGGCTGCTCAGAGAGAAGCAGGAAGATGGGGGGGGTGTTTTGACGCTGGCCTGTCAGTCTCTCTACGCTCACCTCTGCAACACATCTACTGTTGATCAAGTGGAAATTAACTGCAGCTGAATGACAAGCCATAGTGGGGAATCTGCTCATCGGCTCGGCCCTTTTTAATAGACTTACACCTCATTTGGCCTCTAAAGCCTGTGAAGCCTCCCATGGGAGGGCCTGAGGCAAAGACAAACACACTCTCAAACACACACAGAATGCATGCACATACAGAAAGCCGAGGGGAGATATGCGAACACCGGAGGGATCGGCTTGATATGGAGAGAGAAAACAAGGAAATCTGAAAAAGCAAAGAGAGAATAAGACAGATTGTTTGCAGGAAAAAGATGAGAGTGTGTTAGGGGATGAGAGAGACACACAGAGACGACGGAGACAGAGACAGACGGCGAGACAATGGTACATAAAGGAGAAGACACAGAAAGAGCTCGTGCTGTCCGTGTCGCGCAACGGCGACAATGCCTGATTAGGCCGTCGCTGCTCAGTCAGAGAGGCTGAACAATGCCGACCGCTTCCCCTTCATAACAACAGACCTTCCTGTCTGACCCCTTGACCTCTGTCACCGGCAATACGTGTCACAGTCGGGACGACACCCTGTCAGACCCAAACCTCCCACCCTCCCTCGCTCCAACACCCACACACCCACCCGTCTTAAGTCCAACCTTGTCAGCTGATGAACCCCAAATTATTGTCTTAAAAATATCCAACATTAATCCATCATAAGCACAGCACTTACCAACATTTAGCAAAGTTACAGCAACACAGTTTCTCATAGCAAATTCCCATTTGTGTTCACTTCATGTGCCATCTTCAGTTTTGTAGATTTCTCTGTCTTTCATGTCTTCTCTCCTCTTTTCACAGCGGTTTTCGTTTCCTTTCTCATTTCCCCACCGTAAACAGACCAACGTAAAATAAAACTGTACTGCTTTCTATGGATTGATATGACTAGTTAGTCCTCTTACAGTTACAGTTAGTCTGTGATTAGAGCCACGTCCCTAGCAACCGTTCGCTTTTCTTAGTAACAGTGTTTTCTTCTTAACAGTGGTGATCTATTGAGGGGGTAACAAACTGATTCTATGAGTAATTGGCCAACCAGAATCAAGAATTCAACATAGCCCTGTGATAAATAAAGATTTTTTTATTATATAATCATTATCATTTAAATCTTGTTTAACTATAGCTGTGTCTTTTATTTTGCGTTATAGCAGGAGCAAGTCATGTCCTGACATGCCTTCTTATGCATGATGTGTTATAATAAGTCTTTGACTGAGTTAGCTGATGTCTCCCGTGTGGATACAATAGATTTACTGGTAGAATGAACTCTGTACTAAACAAAAATAGAAAAACAAGTGAACCCAGGAAGTAAAAAAAAGTCAACCATGCTAACTTAACATTCAATTGTTATTCTACAGTCGTACTGAATTGTATGAATCATGCCACTCTGTTATTTAATCCCAGACTTCTCAGCATATTAGTACCATGCAAACATATTTTGTAGGGCAATTATAACAGCTGTACATACAGAGTAAGAAAGATATAATTCAGATCTCTTTTTTAAAACTAAGATACAAAGTGCTTCGCAAAGGCAGTTAAGTATAACAAGCAGGTCATAAAACCACATGTGAGAGCAAAGATTATGAAATGACAAATATCTTTAAAGACATGACTTTTATTAAAGGAACTCCGTACATTTTCCTCAATAGATTTAATACGAATGCTTGTAGTGATTATTTTGTATTCATTCTGGGTCGTTTGATGTAACTCTGGCAGATGGTTAAATCTGCTCCAGAATGTCCTCCCTCTATCAGAAGTTAAACACTTACTGTAACAATTAAAAAGATTCTTCGGTTAAACCAGATCTAATTAGCTTTTTCCTCATTTCCCCTCTCTCGTCCCCCTTAAACAGTCCATCTGCTGAAAGTGAACTCCACTTCTAGAGAGAACTCTCCTTCCCTCTCTCCTTTTTTTTTATTTTTAGTCATATTTTGTGCAGTGTGTGTGTGTGTGTGTGTGTTTATGGGGGGTGGGAGTGTGTGGGGGGTATTGTCTACATATTAAGTGAGGGTCTGTAAGGGTTTCAGCAGCATCTTGACTCCCCTAAGCTGAGGAGCAGCTGAGGTTAAGTGGTCTCCTCGCTCATGGCACCCATCTTCTTCTTCTTCGACGTGACAGCTGGGGACCAGACCGTTTCCATAGATACACACTCCTCCCCCGGGTGGCTGCTCATTTGGAGGAAACACACACACACACACACACACACACACACACACACACACACATGAACACACATACATACATACATATAGATTCTGTATACAGTATCAACTTTGATCTTTTTCAGGCCCTTTGACCTTTTTTCACATGTTCTCTGAAAATCATTTTCCCAGTAAGCAGCTTTAAAAAGTGAAAATTTCAATTCTGAATATGAAAACAGAAGACTCCGCTCCTTTCATGCACTCTGAGGTTTAATTTTTATCTATTAGAACTGATTATGAAAAATGGAAAGTCAGTTTTTGGAACAGTAAAAATAAATTTCCGTCCCTGTCGATGACTGCCTTTCTGTTTGTTTTGCTCAAATTGCAGAACTTTTCACTGGAGATGGAAGAATTCCAAGAGATAAACCAGTGATCAGGAAAATAATTTTCAAATATTATTTTCCAATAACACACTCCACAGGGCAACTTCTTGTGTGCCAGGCTACAAAAGATACAGGTCTGGTTGGCTGATTGAATGGACTGGAATTTGATTTGTATGCAGGAACTTCTCTGAGCGAAAAAATCCCACTTTTCAAAATGTATAAATGCTTTCGGATCATTCATTTCCAAAGCCATCATTATCTATGTTTTACGTCAACTGTATCAAGCTTATTGAAATATTTTATTGTTAAAAAAAAACGGTGAACTTTATCAAGCAGTCAGAGATAAAAATAAAAAAAGAACAGGAGAAAAAGACACGTCCAACAGAACAAAACCATCTGTTAAACCTTAAAAACAGCCTGAGAGTGATATAAATGAAAGTAAAAAAAACAACAACACATGTACACTGACATAGCATGTGAACATCTTATGGTGCTTTCACACATGCACAGAACTCCTAAAACCTTTTCTTGGGTGAGCTGCACGTGTGAACCAAAATAGATGAGTGTTTCTGCTCCAATTATGCCCAGACCTCTTTCTGTCAGCCACATATTCCTTTTTCTAAATGCAGTTGGGGTGAACGCAGCAGATAATGCTCAGGACGTTTATATCCAGCGACCCGCACACGATGATATGTATACACACAACCGGTGCAATCTCTTCTGGACGTAATGAAACTGCTTCATTATGTTTTCTCTTCACCAATGTGTTCCACTCTTTTGTTAATATTGTGATTGTGTTGAACTACAAGCAGCAATGATAAAAAGGCAAACAATCTGTTGCTTCGTCCGCCACATTTTTTGATCTATCAAAGGCCACAGTTATTAATTTGTCATTACTCCAGTAAATCCTCTGTCTGTGGTGGAATGAACTACCATCTCCATTCGATCTGCAGAGTCCCTTTGCACCTTAAAGGAAAAGCTAAAGACCCAAAGATGTTTGATAATGATGATTTCAGGATGGTTCTGATAAGAACTCTCTAGAACAGGTGTTGATGTTGTTTTGTACTTTGCCTGTGTGCACTGCCTGTCAGCACCTTTGTGTCCGATCAAACTTAAAGCTAATTGTTTGCACTTACTGACGTTGTTTCCTCTTTTCTAGATCTTTGCTTGTGTTGTTCTTACTCTCTGATGTTATGACCAAAATATCACAGAACATTTTTATGCCAGATGTATTTTGCGAGTTTTGTTTTGAAAAAAAATCACATGATACAAATCATTTCATAATATAAAGACATACAAAATCACCTCCAATTGACCAATTATAAAACAACTAAACATCTGAAAAGAATATTCTAGAAAATCCAAAATAAGAAAACTAAAATCTGATTTAGTTAAGTTTAGTCATAATGAAAGAATCTGAATCGAAGATCACAGAACAGGCCAATCACAGCAGTATATTTATTTAGGTGGGTTGTTAAGCTCTTTGAAGCATTTTGGTGAATTTCCAAATTGACTGACGCTTAAGTGGAAAGTTCTGAATTCACTACCACATCAGTATTTTGAATAAACAGAGAGTAGTTAATGTTTCACACATATGGTAGGTTTTGGCATCCATTTATTGTCATGCCAGTTTCCATGTTTTATGTTAAATTAGAGGCCTATGCCTTGGATGTTGGAACTAGCTACCTAGCTTATAGCAGCATCCTGCAAAGACTCTGATTGGATTGGATAGAATCCGGAGAATTTTGGTTTGTGGTCGTTGTTGAAACCTTAGAAAATCTGAACATAAATTGCGATCTTCCAGATATCCTTAGTGATAGTATTGTAGTGGTATGTTGATGCCAGGCTAAAACCCAGGATTGGTTGCTTAATACTATCTGTTATTTCTGTCATCATATTTCAGTTTTTGCTGAACCTGCCAGACAGTTAAGTGCAGAGTTAAGGCACATTTCTCATCAAAGTGTTATTTATTTACAAAGATGTCCAACGTCAGAATTTTTGTGGAAAAAAGTTAGCATAAACTAAACTTAGCTTAAACTAAACATGTAATAATATGTTAGAAATAACCGGATATTCATTTGCATAGAGATGACTCTATAGAGCCCTTGAAGTGACTCCTCTTTGGGTGTGTCCTGTTTAGTGCTCTTTGGAAAACACTCCAGGATCAGACTTCAGGAGCAAAAACTGTTTGTATGGGACAACCATGGAGGCCCCACCCAGGACCCCAGACCAGCAGGCTGAGATTAGAGGACATTTGTTTCACAATATTGCTGCCTCCTGGTTTCCTAAGGCTGCTGCGTTTGCACAGAAGGTGCAGGCAGATATTTGGGCAGCGGCCAAAGCCTTTCCTCGCTGGCGGGCCACCTCGCTAGAGCTGCAGGTGCTGAGAAGGACTCCCCACTGCTTCTTAGTGTGGTCTGCGACCCTACAGGCTGATGGAACAAATGCTAGTCTAGGGAAAATAAACTTATCTTATTTGGATGACAACACATAGCCTCAGGTTACTGTGCTGTGTTGCACCAGTTTTGAGAAACAAGTTGGATGGGGTCATTGGCTCTTCTTACATTGTGAAGCAGAGAGAGTACAAGTGACGGCTAAAGCCTCTTATAACCCCAAAACCACAAGAGGGTTCTTTGTAATTTAGGGGGTTTTATAACAGAAATTATCAAATAAAAACTATAAGGCATCTTATTTTAGGATTCATGTGGTGTAACTTTGTTTGGGTATTTAATGCAAAAAAATCAAAAAAAAAAATCACTATTAATTCCAGTCACAGGACAAGTCACACGCCAGATATTAGGCTGTTTACATCCGGTATCCGCATCCTTACTGGTACAAGTAATGATGGCCACTGGTGATCGGTGATTACCACAGTTCTTTATTTTTGATTGCTGGAATTTATGTTGGGCAGTTGATGATTTATTTTCAGCCAGAGGTGTTTGGAGGCGATTGGGGAAATTAAGCTCTACCATAATATTGCTCAAGCTAATGCCACAGAGCTAACATTTAGCATGCATCCAAAACTTTGAGAACAAATCAGCTAACGGACTCCAAGCTAACATTCCATGTTTTTGCTTACTGCAAACAAGGACATGGATAAGATATACTTTATTGTCCCCTCTGGGAAATTTTCCTCAGAGTCTGTCCGGCTGCAATTTACCCAGCATTTTGCAACACACCATACAGCGACCAGTTAAAGTTAGCATCTAGTGCTTGGTTTTTAAAGCCATTAAAGGCGGCATTGAGGATTCATTTTGTCATAGGATCTGTTCTCTTTGAAAATAATAATATATTGTCACTGATTGCAGATCAGATTGGAAATAGTTCAGATTTTTGCCTTCACTTTAGGAGCCTTTGAAAGCTTACTAGGAGGGTTGTAGGTATTCTCTGTCAAGGGGATCTCCTCTGGCTGACCTGGCCCTGACCCCTAAGCTGAACCCCATCACACAAAGGTGTTAGCGTGCCACCCAGCGTGATGGATCACCCCTCAGGTCACTGTGATCTAACAATCACGGCCAATCACCGGGACTCTCTCTCTGTTACTATAATGATCTGCAATGATTCGGGCCTAGAGTATTCAGATGATGGATGGAGGCTCACGCTGGGTCCTAAGAGAGGACGAGGAGCCGCGCTGGATGGAGCTGGGACTCGATGTCTATTGACTGCGTTGGTAGGTTGGGTAGTTGTTAACATCTTTATCATAATGAAGTGGAGATACTTAACCCTGGAGTGCGCGGGGGTCTCTTAGTGCCTTAACACTGATGTTTAAGGTGACCCCCCTCGGGGAGACGCCCACACATTGGCTAACCATTTTGCCAGATGATATGCTAATTTTTGTGACCTTAGATTGAGCTGGGTTACTCCCACGTCTGCTTAAAAAACAGATAATGAACTCAGCTTAGGGACTGTAAGTTTTAGTTATGTCTTTGATTTTCATTTCATTTCTGTTTTGTAATCTGCACACATGTTGCCAGAATTCTGCACCGCAACAAAAAAACATGCAATAGTTTTCTGTTACAGTCCTATGGAATATAATATTAATTTAATACAAATACTGTGGTAAACTGTATGAGCTTCATGTATATCAAAAAGAAGAATTCTGCAGCAGTGAAATGTTGCACGGTACTGTATCTCGATATAATACATGCCACGTCTATGTCTGGCCTTGGATTTGGGTAAAGTCTGTCACAAGCTCACATGAGTGCATGCATCACGGAGCAGGGCTACTCATCCAAACCCCACCCAAAAACCCCACTCCCCCGGTGAGGGGGAATTACTGGGCCTCTCCCAGCTCCTGGTAACCCCTTCATTATCCACACACCAATGGGTCCGGATCAGATTCAGCCTTTTTCTGCAGGGGGGGAAAGAAATGGAAATTCGGGAGGCAGGCAGGGGCTGCAGTTCATGCATCTGAACAATGCCTCAATGTTTAAGAAAATGGCCTCGTGGATGGGAAGTGATCGGGTTCAGTTGTGAACACAGTCTGAAGCAGGCTTCCTTGTTTTCATTTTGTGAGAATCTGCTTTTCCTCTGGATGTGTAGTTATTTAATTATCGCCTCCTTAATAAGCCTCAGAGGAAAATAAATATTTGATTCTGCATTTGGCTTTTCCCATGAACTGTGTGGTCTGTGCTAAACCCTTTTCCTTTCACCATCTCTCTCTCTCTCTCTCTCTCTCTCTCTCTCTCTCTCTCTCTGTGTCCTCTATTCATTTTTAAATTAACCTCCTAATGGACCTCATCTGTCCAGAGAGAGCCTATTAACTAAAGCCTGACTCTCATCCAGAGTCCTTGCTGCAGAGGGCCGCAGACCCCACCCACATGATTCTGTCCCTCACTGCCCATCAAACCAACAACCTCACACATCAAGAGACAAAATTTAAAAAAAGGAACAAAAGGATTTCATTGTACACAGTTAATAACCTCGAGGGCCTTTTTCCGAACTGAAGAATTAGAGGGCTTTAATTGCTTTATCACCTGGGCTGACTGAGTGCAGAAACTCAGCAATCAGCCTGATTTGTTTTAAATGAGCTGCCATGGGAAGCTTGATGCTCCAGATTCGTCCTCCAGCACCGAGAGGTGAAGCGGTGGACTGAGGGAGTGAAGTGAAAGGTGCCTGAATGGCAACTTAAACAATGAAAATGACTTGAAACCAACAGAGTCAATCCCTCAAGACCCCTTACATTTACCAAAACCCTCTTGAAGAAGCCGTATGTTAAGAGGGCCTTTATGTTTTTGGACTGAGGTTTCAAAACCCCAACACGCCGTCTCCCTCAGGATGTGTTGGTAGCCTTTGGGATTTGAACACCAGTGTTACTGAAGCAATTAGCATATTCCTGTATTAAAGGAGGGAAGCGTGACAGTGTTTTCCAGGATGTCAGTATGTATCATTAAAAGGCATATTTTAATTAGAGACATGTTAGTTCGTTACACTAAATGGATTAACATTGCTTGTCAAGGGTAGAGATATGTTTTACATTTAAGTCCACTGGGGAACAAGGTCTCAATTTAACAAGACATCTTAAGTTGAGATGGGTCTTGTTAGCGAGGATCCAGAAATGGCACTTAGACTTTTTAATATTTTGGAAATGGGTGAAGATGCCGTGTCGCTGGGCTGCTGTTTGTGTGTAACTGAGTGTAAGAAGTCAATTATCATATTGCAATTGTCTGCTGGCTGTGATCTGGAAACAAACACAGACGGTTTGCTATCATTTGCAAACCATATTATTAAAAAAAAAAAGAGAGGCAAACTTTCGCTCAAATTGGTGAACTTTTACATTATAATTTGTTAAAAAAAACCTTGTCTTTCTCAATGCATTTGTCCCTGGAGGAGAGATTTAAAAGCTTGGAGCTCAAGAGAACACTTTCTGACGATGCAGCGAGTACAGGTTCTGCATGAGCGTTTGGATCAAAGAGTGGTTATCTCTCCTATTGAGCTGTTCTCACCTCTGTCTTCTCTCATTATCGTGCGGACAACGAGAATTTCCCTCCATTAATCAGAACCCAATCCCCGGGTCAGCCGTCACATAACCCCTAACAAGCTGAAATGCAAAAAAAAGAAAAAAAGAAAAAGATGTTTGGAAATGAAATAGATAAATAAATAAAAACAAGACAAGCATCTCCTGAATGTCATAGACGCCTGACGATTGATTTCTTCCCTGTTAGTTGGAGAAAACGGGCGAGAAACTACTGCTTAGCCAGAGGTTCTACTAAATTAGATTCACTTTGTGTGTGCAGTCAGCAGTCAGTCAGCAAAGGCAACTTGAACTGGATGTGAAGTAAGCACATATTCATATAGATTGGCTTTTTTTTTTGTGTGCTGTGAATGAAATAATCCCCGACGTGACCACAGTGGAAAAGCTCTACATACATTTAGACAAGTTGTTTCCATCCATACATGAATAATGGCTTGGTGTTGGTGAATGTATTTTCTATAGAGAACGTGTCAGAGGATTTTAAAACGATCAGGATGGTTATCGGGATGTGAACCCTGCAGCTGTGTTTTTACATTTCTCACACACCTGCTGTGTTAACAACACTCCTGTGAGGATTAGAGCCGAGAGGATTTGCAGCCTAAAAAAAGTGTCTGAATTCTTAACATGTGCTGCACATGTTCATGAAGCTCACACAAAACAGATCAGATTCATTCACAGTTAAGAGTAATCTGGACTTCACACTAAAGATGTATTTTTTGAAATATATACGTTTGTTTTGTTTGGCATGCTCTTTTGTGTCGCAGTTCTAGGAACACAATACATGCATCATGGAGAAATATTCCAGTACATTCACAGCAAAGACAACATACATTACACATACATTTTTAAATCACATCACAGGATCCAATCACAGAGGCGAGTCATATCTGTTTTTTTGTTCTTTTTATCATTTCATTTCAAACCTTGATTTAAGCTAAATTATTCCACACTTTTGGAGCGTAAAAAAGCTAAATGTGAATTTTCCAAGTTCAGAGAAATCCCGCAGGTCTTGAATTGATTGGTGTGTAGGGTTTTAAGAGTGGAAGCAGAGGCGTGTCTAAAGATGATACTGCCATAATCAAGGACTGACATAAATACTTATCAACTTGATGTAACCCCAGACGAACCTAGACCCCCCCCCCCCCCTACAAACTGATGCTCACTATTCTACATTAAGAGGCTGTTTGAGTCGTTGAGCCGACGCATTTGTTCAGCTGTGCAGCCTTTGTGATCTTTTTGTGAGCAATATTACTGATTGAATACACTTGATGATAAATAAGTAAAACAACTATTTGCTTGATTAAATTAAATATCAATGTACTATTAATAAACGATGGCTATTGTAAAGTTTTAATGTCAACTTTATCATTCCCACATATACGCTTTCTTAAATGAATGATGTGTCGCTTCACCTTTATTAGATAGGACAGTACAGTTGGAAATTGATGGCGAGAGAGGGGAAGGACATGCGGGAAAGGAGCCGCAGGTCGGACTTAAACCCGGGCAGCCAACTTGGAGGACTATAGCCTCCGTACATGAGGTGTGACCTAACCGCTAGGCCATCTGCGCCCCTACTTAAATTACTTAAATTACTATTCTATTTTAGGCACTGTGGCTTTGTATTTAACCATCATCCAGATTTGGTATTATTAGAGGATTTATGATTTTATAATTCACGTATCTTTAACCCTCTTTTGTGTTAGTGTATATTTTGAACCGTAATATTTGAGCAATCTGGCTTTAACATGTTATTCAGGATTCATATCTTATCTTATGTTTTCCTATCTCAGTGTTTTAAAACAACAGGCTGTTGTTGAAAGCCTCAATAATGACAGAAGTTACACTCTGAGGTATGTTTGTATACAGCATTTATCACCAGCAGTCTTTTCTCTGAGGTCCCTCTGAATAATACTTCTTAAAAGGGCAGAGGCTTTACACATGGGAATGCTGGCAATCTTACACATTTAAGTTTTGTGTGGTTTCCTGTGATAAGTCCATATCATTTTTGACATTGTTGTCCAACACATTATACGGCTTCATTCTGACATAGTAGTAGTATTATGAAAAAGATAAATCAGAAAAATATGTCTCTAGAGCTTCTAAACCTCTCCATGCTGTGAGTGAAAGATGATCTTCAATAGAAAATCATCACTCCCCACGCCTCACTGTCACTTAGTCCTGTCTCAGTATAATGTCCTGCCCTACTTTGCCAGTTCTTGATTAAAATGTTGACTTTTTGCTGGGTAATAACCTGATTAATGTAATTGAATGTAAAAGGGCGTAGCTCAGCAGCACTGCTGATCACTGGAGATGGATTAGGAGAGAAGGCTTTCAAATTGAATACAGTTCTCCCTCCTCAGCTTGTTAATTGTGCCGTTTACCACTACCTGAGTCAGTGACCACTGCTATTTAGTCTCTCTAATGATGATGCACAGTCCGACCCAACCACAGATAATTAAAAAAGCCTTCCCCACACCCGCCCCCCTATCTCCCTCCGTCTTGAGTTTGGTGTTGCATTGACAAGCCGCACTAAGGCTGGATATTGAGCTGTCCGTTTGGCAGAGTCTCTCGGCTGCAGGACCACATTCAGCCTGCTAAATGCCGTTGTGTTGTGTGTTTTTAAAAAGAAAAGTTAGGTAGAGAACCAAGGTGTTTGGTTGGGATTGATGGTCTGATCTTTCATCCTTTTCTCGAAGTAGAAATTGTACCCCTTCCTTTGACAAACTTAAACTAAAACAGCCATTATCTACTTTCATAACTCTAAAACCAAAAAGAAAGGATTGTCTTTTTGCTAAGCTTTGTAATTCATTGCTTTCCAGGATAAGTTCTTTAATAAACTAATATTGATCACCCTTTTGTGAGTATCTCTAAGTGCTTTGACTCCAGGAGAAGGAAAGAGTAATATAATTAATCTACTATTGACATTTGAACTTGTACTAAGGCTTTGTAACCAGCCCCTGGATGAATATTTTATAAAAATGTTCATTTTGTTTCAACATGCCCAAATAACACTGCGTCACGTGCATCTGTGTAGTCTCCCTGTGCTGTGCAGTAGAAGCTCATCCACTTTGTAAAGCTGACAGTAAGTTGTGTTGGAGGCATTACAAGTGGCACACTGACATGGGTCTCTAGTTGGTGGCGACAAGTGACATTTTTATTCGTTGCCCTGTGTGCAAAGAAGTACTTAACCTCATTGTCAAGAGTGAGCAGGAAGAGCGAGTACCAGCACTTTCCTTTCCTGCATGATGTTGGATTTTTTGCTCTGTTTTCACTTAAAAAAACAGTTGTGATGGGAATGGACAGTACTGCCTGTTGTTGTCCTACAGAAAGTACGAGTAACAATTAGCACCAATATTGTGACTCCACTTTGATTGACTGTTTTGTTTGATATCTTCACACTCCAATGGCACATTGTAACACATTCCTGTACCAACACTTATAACGCTGCAAACATAGAACGTTTTTTTTTAAAATGTTTTTATAAAATATGTAAGAAGAATGTAATAGTCTTTTATTTCACATTGATTTGTTGATGTTTCTTGACAGCCTGAGTAATGTATTTGCTTTCTGCTGCATTAACGCATATATTTAGGCTAACTGATATGCACCAAAACTTAAAGACTGTTCGTCATTCCAGATCAGTTAATCAATCATCTTATTCAATCTCAAAAATACAGAATGAGTCTTGATCCCAATGGTTTAGTCCAAGGTGAAGTCTTCCTCATTGCTTCAGTCTCACACAAAATCTCCACAACAAAAGAGACTCAATCAATAGTCACACAAAAAAGTCATTAAGAGAAGCTAGAGCCAGAAAATCTAATATCTGTATTTCTTTAAA
The DNA here is from genome assembly GCF_963930695.1 of Labrus bergylta. NCBI lineage: Eukaryota > Metazoa > Chordata > Actinopteri > Labriformes > Labridae > Labrus > Labrus bergylta. The sequence continues at coordinate 22,943,138 of NC_089204.1, forward strand.
AAATGTTTTAGCTGCCTATTATTGGTCAGTTGACTTTAGGTTGTCTTTCAAAACTCAAAAGAATCTCTGAAGTATTTCTCATGGATAGTACTGCCACTGCCATAAGTTTTTTTCCCTTTTTTTCCAAATGACTAACAAGGAACACATGAGAGTAAGAATAAGTTAGATTTTGTTTTTTCTGTAATACAAATAATGTCTGCAGGATGATGAATATAATGACATAAAATACATTCGGTATCATAGTATCAGGTTAAAATGACTGATGTATCTTTTGAGCACATTATGCTTGATTTTAAAAATAATTCAATGAGAAATTATTTCATGCATGCTAACTGACAATAAAGAGGTTTACTCATTCCAATCACTTTCTACTGTATCAAATTAAAACTCCTCCTTTTGAATATGCTCTGCTGAAGAATAGGGAGCATTGAACGTGGTCTGAGAGGAGGAAGAAAGCAGTGTGTGAATTTAAACTGCTTTTAGACTTCTTGAGCAAGTGCTGAAATAATTAGGGGGAGAGAAATCTTTGGCTTGTGCAAACTTCCTTCCACCATTGCAGAACAAAATAATAAAGAGAATGTGTGTGAGACAAAGGCAAGAGACCCCCACGGTGCCTGGGTCTCTGCTTCCTGTCAGGAGTATTCCTGCGGGGTTTCACATGACAAAACGCAGAAACTTGTTTTGTCCCCGTGCCTGTCACGATACACCCTCATAACCGCAGCTGTGTGTGTTTGTGTGCCTATGTGTGCCTATGTGTATGTGTGTGTGGCTGTGCTTTTTCTTTTTTTGTGTTGGCATGTTGTCTCGCTGTCTTCCCTGTCAGCTCCTAGCTTGGCACCTGCTCTCATGTTCCTAATTAGTCTCATTTAATTAATTATATTCTACAGCACATCTCCTCTCTGTGCATGTGCAGTTTCTTTTAGTAGGTTACCTTCCAGTCCTTTTATAGTCATTATTTCTTAGATTTCTTTATGCAGATGATATGAGAGTCCCTCGCTGTGTTTGATTTAGTAGTATTTGAGTTTGTAGGAAAAGGTTGTTGGAAAGCTACAATATCTCTTAAAATACTTAGATTAATAGTTCAATCAAATGTGGTTTTGCAACAAAAGACATCCCTTATTTTGCAATGTTATTACCCTCTTTTAATCTGTATTTTTTTTCAACATCTAAACTTGATGCTAAATGAGCTGACTCACAGACTGAACCTCTCCATCCTCTTTATCTTCTTATTTTGAACATTTATTATGCAGATGATGCAAAAGTTTCCCTGTATGTTAAATCAAAGAAGTTTAAGAGATTGTTGTGATTCTGTGATACATTTAGTAAGAAAAGAATAGAAAGTGTATTTATGAAGCATCTTTGAATACAGATCATTATCTGGCAAACACAGGAATAAGATACCGAAATCAAATTTAAATGGTAGGTGGACTTGAGCTTGAATAGCGCTTTTCTAGTCATCTGACACCATTGATGATACCATTTACACAAAGTAAGAGTAACTATTCTTGTTTGCTTGGGAGAATAGATTAGCTTTCAGAGTAGAGACAAAAGTGATAGACCTCACACACATTTATTCACACATTTGGAGAACAAAATAACACACCCCAAACCATTTTAACATTTCTGAAAATCTATATATGCTAACTTTTTCTTGTTAAAATTAGATTCTAAACTAGCGGTTAGAAGATATGTTGAAAGCCAGCTGAGGCACAGACTGAATCACACAGTGTACTGCAGGAATACCAGTTTGTTCCACAACTCTCCTTCTAATGTTATACCTTCAGACTTTTTTTATGCAGATGATATCATGTTTTCTCTCTGTGATCAACTGTAGTAGTATTGTAATTAGTTGGATATTGTATTTCTAAGTTAATTTAAACGTGTTACTTTGCTACAGAAGACATCATTTAGTTTGCCATGTTGTTATTCTCTCACACCTGCCTTTGATAACTTATTCTGGATTTAAGATGTAATGCTGAATGAGCTTATTGCTCAGTAGACATGCTGACATCCAGACAGAACCTTTTCAGTGAGCTGCAGGAAAACAAGTCAAGTTTTCGAGCCCGGTGAGTAAACAGAAATCAGGGAAGCACTTTACCTGTGACAGTCGGCCTAAGCACCTCTTTCTTCTCTGTTAGCGTTTCTGTTCCATTTGTCAGGTTCACTTGGCTTGTGTGCCAGTGTTGTCTATTAGGTGTGTTTTCACTCTGCTTAGCACTACAGTAAAGGACTGAATTGAGAGGAATGAGACAGAGAAAGAAGAAGAAATGAGTTTATTAGCCCTTGGAGTCACTGGAGTAATTACACGTCAATTGGGGGCAAGAAATGGAAGGAATGTGTTTACTTTTAATGATTTCTAAGATGTAAATAAACAATATCTGGCTTTGAAGACAGCAGCTATCATAAAATCCACTGTATGTTGCACAAGGTGTGATAATTCCTCAAGTGACACTAAGACGGGGGCATCCAAGGTACACAAGCCCATCAGTGAGCGACAGTGGAAACAGCGTCAAATTTCGCTTCCTGATGTCAGAGAACAGGGGGAGCCAGTCACATGCAGCCTCCCAGCTGCCTCTCATCCCGTGTTTTCCACCAGAGGATCCTGGTCGCAAAGAAAAGATGCAGTTAATAATTCAGAACCTTGAATGAACACCACCCAACACCGCCACAAAAGGCAAGATCAAACTTTTGGCAGAGCCAGCGCCACAGAGGGGACGATAGTGTTTCCCCTGCGTTAGCTCCCTGTACGTTGACCATATGGACATCATAATCACCCACGGGATGATTCAGCAGATTCTTGATCTGGAGCCCAAAATCACACGACACCTTAATTAGCTGGTGTTGATATCGCCCTTCAGAGTGCTAATTTGTCACCGCTAGCAAAACAGCTCCTGGCATGCACGGTTCTGTTGGACTTTGGAGCATTTGAGGTGACAAATATCTTCATATAAAAGGAAAACAATCCTTCCTGACAGGTAGCTTTGTTTGGCAAATCTTCTCTTTTATCAATAAAGCTTTCCATACAGCAAATAATTAGGAAATAAGCAGCAGTTTGTCGTGTGTCTTCAGTAATATGCGGCCATCATTATATTATTTTGGACTATGTTTCTATTCAATAAGATGTAAATGATTGCTGCCCTCTTCGGTAGGCGTAGCCACCATGAACGAGTTGAAAAGGTCAGACGTGTTTTGCACGCCACCTCTAAAGTGGTTTATTAGCATCTCAACGACATATTCAGGAGATCGTCTGAGACATAATTACCTGGATAAGGCACAGATGAATACTGTATTTGGGGGGAGAAGGCAAGGTTGGTTGGATATTGGCTTTGTCTCCATTAACCTGGAGCACAGTGTTAAAGGATCTGTTTGTGGAGAGAAAATGACAGCAAGTCGGGCTGACGGGGCCGGACCGAGACAGTTAAAGGCCCCTCGCTGCATAGGATAATTAATAAATAAAATACCAGGGGAGCCCCTGCCATGCCTTCGTCTATGACAGGGGCTGTCTCCAGTGCGCTAAAGCATTAAATGACCAATTTCTGTCAGACTAACTTCCACCACGCTCTCCCTCTCTCTTCCTCTCCCTCTCTCTTTTGCTTGCCCTCTCATCTCCAATCCCCTCACCCCTCTCTCTCGCTCCCTCGTTCCCTCCCGCCCTCCCTTGCTTCCTCGTTTTTCTGAAGTGGGGCTACTTTGCTCTCTTTGCACTGAGTTTTTCAGCGACTGATGGCTCTAGTTCATTTCTGCTGAATTAATTGGTCCCTGAATGAATTCTGTTGACAGGGCAATTCATCATGTGTTTGGCCTGACAGTGACTGGGTGTTGCGGAGGGGAGGGGAGGGTGGGGTGCAGAGGCGTCGGGAGTGTGTGGATGTGTGTGTGTGTGTGTGTGTGTGTTAGGGCGGGAGGGGGTTGGAGCGCTGTGGGGAGGCAGTCAGAGGTGGTGGGGGTTGGTGATTGTGGCCTCCCACTTTTCTTTCTCCCCTCTTTGCCTCGTCTCTTCTGTTTCAGCAGAAAGCTGGATGCTCTTGTTGCACCATATTACCAAAACTCAAACAAATCCCCTCCCTCCTTAGGAGAGAAGACCCTCTCTCAGCTTGAAGGGGGCACGCAGGTCAGCGCTACCCCTTTTACACATTTGGCCTTTTGTTGCACACTTCCTCCCCTACCTCTAGTCCTTCCCAAACACTTAATGATAACACACACAAACACAGAAACACCATCCCTCAGCTCCTTAGCCCCTATTGGAAGGTGACATAATCAGATAGCGAGGCATATTTAGTGCTTAATTACACAATGTATTGCACAATGGCCATTCAAAACGATAATTTAGCTCCTGAAGGGAAACCATTCTGCACTGCTGACTGATCTAACTGGGATGGGAATGGTGTAATAGCAGATCGTTGGCAGATGAGGTTGAGAAAGGCAGCTCTCCTGCAGACAGCACTCCGACTGCTCATTATTCTAATTGCAGACTATCTACAGTACAGAATGCACACAGAGCCTGAGCTGCTTTGAGCTTGAACGTGGAGGAAAAAACCTCTTTAGGCTGTGTTGAGTCAATCAATGCTCACTCATTACAAACATCACAAAGTCATGTTCCTGTCGCCTGGATGGTCTCACCCGCCGACAGTGAAAATAACCTCATAATCATCGTTCTGTCACGATCAGGATCATCGGAGACTGGGCCTGAACTCTCTGACTCCTCTGCCTCGCTAAAACAATCTTACAAAGAAATCAGGATGCATTTAAAGCCCTTTTACAAACAATTTCAATTTTTAAACCTGTTAAGCTCTAACACAAAGCTGATTCTAAAAGGATACTTTAAGATATATTTAAGACAAAGACAAACATAGGAAATAACTCTTTCAGCCCATAAAGTAATTTCACATTTTATCTCTGTACTCCTGAAGTCTAACCTCTTCTAACCCCCCCCCCCCCCCCTTTTGGGATTAACAGAGTTAACGAAGGCGCCGTTGTGAACAATACTGCGCCCGTGCAGCCACTAATTAAACCGCTTCTAATGAGGGCTTGTTGATTGACACAGCAGGGTTGGCCTCTCCCCTCGCAGACATCAACTTTGACAGCCACATGATGAGGCTGATGACAGGCTCCCATGCAGGCAGATGACAGGACGTCACTGCTGGACCACCACTGCTCCTCATCTCTAGAAAAAAAGAAAACAGCGATATTGTCTAATCCAAGATTCATCCAGTCCTGCTCTCTGTACTCAGTCAGGGTTATTTCTGGCAGGACAAAAAGTACTTCAAACTTAAATTTAAAGTTCAAGTACCAATACAACAATAGCATGATTGCCCATTACGAGAAAAAGTCAAGTAACAGCACTGCGAGTTTTTTAAGCAAATCATTCTTTAAGGGTTTGAGTGAAAGTTTCAGCTACTTTTACTTATTAGTGATTCCCAATCTCAGGTCACAAATGATGCTTTTGATCAAAGACGGTAAAAGAGAAGAGGAATCCCAGCTGCACAAATGTGTATTCACTACTGCAAGTTTTCCTCTAAACCCCACTCGCTAATAAATGGATGTAAAAATGTATCCTATATGTTTTGGCCTTTAACCGCAACATTAACGGGGATAGCGCGGCTAGCTAAGGGGTTTTGTGTTTCAAAGAGGTATAGAGGCTACAGTCCTCGCTGCAGCGACCGTGGGTTTGAATCTGACCTTGGCCATTTGCTGCATGTCATCCCCGACACTCTCCTCTCAACATATGACAAAATATATCTTTAAAAAAAACAACAACAACAACTATATCATTAATCAAACCATTTCAGAATTGTCTCTGGTGGGATTGCAATATAAACAGCAATAGATATATAAAAACCTGTAAAGAGAGACTCTTGTAGGCAGTTTGTAAACGTTCTTTTGTTGTATTTCTTTAATCCATCACGTCTTTACTGGTGAAACAACCCGACATTGTCTAAAGAATGCCTTGTAATAGTCAAATGTACACATATGACATAAAAGTGTCAGCCTCATTAGTTAATCTAAAGAATCAAAGTGAATATAAATGTTCATTATAATTGGAAAGGTCAATTTGAAAGACTTTGTTGGCAGGAAATCTTGCTAGTTTTGAAAAACATCTACCTGTCTCTGCACTCAGCCAACGTGTACAGTATGTTACAGTGTGTTGTCGCCCTGAATAGCTTGTCAGTGAGGTCTTGGTCTAAATGAGAGGAGGAAGCAGAAACCCTCTGATCTTAAACTATTCATTTCAGCTGGTTACTGGATGGTGGGTTTCAAAAATGATTTGCTAATTTAGCGTTTAGCATTGAAATGAAATGTTATCTTAAAAAGTCTGTAGGCTGACTTGTTCTCTCACAGTACTAATCCCCCTTCATCAACCACAAAGACCTGCCGCAGGAAAATAGATCATTAACTCCACATATTAAACTCCTCAGGATAAAAACAGACAGCCACGGTCGAACTTAAAACGCCAGCGGATGAAGCTAACGCCAGATGCTAAAAGCTGAATAACGTAATGTTTACGTGTGAAAGGAAAAATGACATATACTTACATGACAATATCTCAAATTTGAATGGGGACTTATTTGCTTTACTATTTACGTTTACTTTTATGGTAATTGTCCCTAAATACACAAAAAATAAATGTAAATGGCTGGCGTGGATTTGGTTTTGTGCTAGCTCTTGAATTTCCCTCTGGGGATCAACAAAGAATTATCTTATCTTTTCTCAACTTATCTTAGCTTATCTTAGCATAGCTTGAATGATAACAGGCTACAGTTGTCTTATAATTGTAGTAATATTGGAATATAAAATTGTATAATGTAAAAATAACTAAGGACATTGCTATTTAAAAAAAGTAAATCTTATTTACTTTCCAGTATTGATTTCTACAATTAGTCTCATTTACAATTCTAAGTCAGTGTTGTAAAAAAGTTACATTTCAAAAATATGTACTTGAATTAAAAGCAATATGTTTTTGTCTGCATCAAACTTTAACTTTGCAAAGGATTGCCTCATACTGCTCCCATCTTGCAGCTCTTAAAATGGGCTTATTTCACTGAATATATTACCAGTGACAGACATGAATCATGTTAGAGAGGCCCTGCTGCAGGGCATCACCAAACCAAGTCGACAATGAGGGTGAAGTGTTTGAGTAAATCTTTGCACGAGGCCTGTTGGCCCCTGTGGCAGGGCCTCTCTGCACAGCGTTTGAGAAGCCCCTAGGATGACAGGTGCTTTTCGTAATGCCTAACTGATGAGAGCCAATCAGTGTGCCCCATCCTTCTGGTGTGTGTGTGTGTGTGTGTGTGTGTGTGTGTGTCTATTCTCCTGTTGTTGTCATCTGGCCTGCTAAAGTAAAGATGAGCTTGACTGACAGATGCATCCGTGGGTTCACAGTTTATTGGTTTCTACGAGAGAGCCAGATATGCCAATTTAGACAGGGTAGTGACAAAAAAGTTCCTGTCTAAATGGAATAATTTTACCACTGGGAATTCTCAGCTGGGAGAGGGAAAGTGTGTGTGTGTGTGTGTGTGTGTATGTGTGTGTACGTGTGTGTGTGTGTTTTTATCTTTTAACAAGGCCTGAATGACAAACACATAGGACAGTTAGGGGGCTGACAGAAACAGCAGCTTTTGATGCTTCACAGGGGATCCATGAAATAAACAATAGGCAGAGAAAGCAGGGAAATTGAATATGAACCGAGTGGGTTTGTGTGTTTCAGAGTGCAGAGAGGAGGTGAGGCAGCAGCAGTGTGGTAGAGCAGGATGAAACCGATGCATCATTAAATAAAGTCCAGTCAGAAGCTGGAGAATCACTTTCCTGACCTTCCAACTGTCCTGCCTTTTTGTTTCTCTTCATTTTTCTTTTATCTCCACTCTCCTACATTATAAACACGTAGCTGTTCATCTCTGAGTGAATCCTGAAGTAAGAATCCATTAATCAATCAATCACTTTCAATCATACTGTGTAAAGTGCCAAATCATAACAAAAGTGGAGTTAGGAAACTATAAACAAAGAACAAAGTACCCGACCTTTTATATCATATTTCAAACATTTAATTGTGCAGAAAATATGAAGGTGAAGAACTACAGGTGTCACACAATATAAAACCTACAAAGCACTGTGATAGACGAGAAAGAACAAATAGAGGGATTTATGTGTTTAAATCATCCATAATGTTGGATGATGCGCCTCCATCTTTTCCAGTTCTACAAAAAAAAGTAAAATTCTCCCCCGATTGGCACTGGCATATTTCACTGATGATGTCATTTGGAGCAGGGGCCCACGGTAGACATCGGCTGGTGGAGCTGAGAAAAAATGATTTTACATGTATTTTGATTTTCTAGTTCGACTCATCTACTTACATGGAGGGGGCGGAGTTAATGATCTATGCTCCTGCCAGTTGCTGAGGGGAGCAAAAAAATGTTTTGGTTTCCCTTTTGGGGTTTTGATAGTCGTCCATTTTTCATACAGTTGATGGTGTAAATACTCATGCAAAGGTGGACCATACTCTGGGTTATATTATTTAGAGACACCCAACATTAATCCACCAATGAGCTAGCAAATAAGCGGGGCAAGGGAAAAAAAAATCATTTGAACAGGTAGAAACCTCGAGCAGAAGCAGACTTAGCGAACTCTGACCACGGCTGACCGGGCGGAGACAGATGCACAGAGAGAGAGAGAGACTGGCAGACAGGGAGATGTGGAGACAACAACCAAAACAAAAAATACAAATTAAAAAAGAACAATGAAAATATAGCTGATCATTTTAATTATATCAATCATAACATATTGAATTTCCGATGTACTGCGCACACATGCACTGCAGCTGTCATGTATTTAATGTCTGAGAGCTGTAACCTGTATGAGCTCCCTCTGTTCATAAAACCAAACATCAATACACTGGCAGTAGGAACGCTCCCCGGGAACCTTGAACCCTGAATCATTTTCTTATGGGGTTAATAATGAGGGGACACCGAGTCAACGACTGACATATAAAAGAATTTATTTCTCATGTGCACAAAAAGAATTGGAACAAAACTGAAACAGAACAATGATTGAGGCCACAAGGCTTTCTGTAAAGATTTTCATCAGAAATCCTTTTTTTTTTTTTTTTTTTTTTTTACGTCCATGACACGTCTCCTGTTTCATCTTTACAACAGCAGAAGACCCGTTCCAGAGGTGGACTTCGCCTGGTTGACGGTGGCTGGCTCACTCTCTGCGCCAGTGTTTCATCTTCAGATATGTCGAGCTACATGTGGACAGAGAAAGGCAAATCCCAAGTGCAATACGAGGAGGAGAGCTTCTTCTGAAGAGCAGGACCACAGTCTGTATCTCTGTTATCTGGTTCCCCTTTAACAATGAACGTAAACCCTGGTAGCAGAGGATGTATTTGCTTGTGTGGAACTAAAGTAGACTCCATCTTGGATGCCTTAGAAGTGGAGGGAAGGAGAAGAGATGGGCGACTGGGATTACATGTGGATGCGTGTCTATACATGGAGGCACAGATGACTGTAAATTGGATTAACATAATGATCACAACATCTACAAACAGGACAATATCTTTGATTGCTGCCAAGGACTTCAGTTTGATCTTTATGCAGGAGGTCTTTTGCACGTCTTAGCTTTTCACGTCGTTCTCCACGGGGATTACTTTATCTGAGCCCAACAACAAAGGATGATACAGAAAGCCATATAACTCATTGCATAGTGACATAAAACATCATCATGACATTTTCATGAAAAAAACAAAAGTAAAATGACAAAGACAAGCTACGTGATGTTAGCATCTGAAACCTGCCACGACAGCAAATGCAGCCGCAGGTTATACAGGAGTTGTGCCGTTTCCTTTAGGGCACAACATTACATTAAGACACAAATGTAATGCATGTCTGTATATCTACAAAGGGAGCCAGTACATAAGTATGATACTGTAGCGGTGTGTGTGATATTATTTACAGAGAAGAATTGTCTTCACATTATTCACAAATCGTTCTACAAAGCAGCATTTTGTTGCAACCGATGGAGTCACTGAATTTCACCTTTTTCTCATTCCAGCCATTGTGTTGTTCCACATACACCAGTGTTGACTACTTATTTCGAAGATAATACTGCTTTATTTATGCATACATATACTGTAAATAAAATATTAAATATCAAACTAAGTCTTTGGCAAATGTAGTCAAAAGTACATTCACAAAATATTTTTCCAAAAAAGCAAACTGAATTAGTGTTTCCTTTCAGTCCCAATGGAGAGAAAAATGTAAATCAAGGAGGCGGTTAAAAAATGTGTCTGTAAAGGCAATTATAATTTCATTGAACAGGCATGAATTTAGGCTGAAAAAATAGGTTTGTAAGGCATTGGTTGAAGCTAATTTACAGTTGCTTTGCTCAACTGCAAACAGCCGTCTCTAAACTGTGTAGGCATCTAGTGGTATGACTAAGTAGCTGAATGAAGATGAACCCAGGAGAGATGGTTCATGTAGCCATAGGGCCATGGCTTAAAAAACTCCTCAGGTCCTTGAATGCACCGCTTTCACATCTCTCTGTCTGTCTGCTTTGAGTTGTTATAAATATTTCAACTTTTGAGTACAGTTTGTAGTTTAATTAAACTCGATAATTAGTGAATGTTCCCAATAAACTGAATTAGCTGAGGTTATAGTGCAAAAAAAGAGCAAAAGACAAACATGTGTGGACATGACTGGAAAATGCTGGAAATGTGACGTCTACTTTGAAGAGATCTTTGATTTTCTTTACATTAAAAATAGTGACAGAAACAAATAAGTTAAAGTATTTAAAAGTCTGGTGAGACAATTCTGTGACTCCCATGTTTTTTTTTTTTTAAATACTTCAAAAAAAATGATTTACATTTTTTACATCTGATTGTGTGCCACAGGGAGTGTGATGCTGCCATTGGTCGATATAGGGTTAGTCGTAGGACATGCTGTGTTTATCTGATGATGTGGAGTCCGGAGAAATGACAGCAGAAGACGTAGTCAAAGCACCAGATTGAAGCCGTCCTAACTAGGAGTGTGTAGCCAAGATTTCATTTAGTGTCAGAGGATCCCCACCACACTGGACCATCAAGCTATGGGACCTTTAGCACCCCCCCCCCCCCTGGACTTTTCTCTTTATAGCAGAAAAAATACTGCAGTTCATCACATGAAAGGAATGTGAGGATCCATGAATAAAATAACAACAACAACAGCAACAAATAAACAAAATTAAAAACCCACAACATTGTTTCCACATGGTATTTTCACACTGTTTTTCTTCAGTTAATATCTTATAATATATATATTTATATAATCTCTTAAAGTCATTCTGGAAATGTTCAGGCCCTGTGAGAGATCCAGGGCATGATGGGTGAGTTTTGGACGCCCGCGGGGCAGTTTGACCCCCACATGTGTAAAGGCTGAAGCTCGGGTTAGGTACACCAACATCCACTTCGCTGATCTTTCCTCCACGTCACGGGTTTCCTCCTCGCTTCTCATTGACCTCAGTGTTTCTCAGACGGGGACAATATGGAGGCCGAAGCCCTGGCCCTGCAGTTTGTGCTGGTCTCCATGGTAACTAGTGGCGGTCATAGGCAGTGGCAGCAGTGGGAGGTGCGGAGCCACGAGATGCGGCACTATAATAATAAGGGGAACCTGAAAGTTAACAGAAGAGCGAGCCGTTTGAAACCATGAGGTCAAACATGATGTAAGATACAAGTGTTTTTTTACTGTTTATCATTTAAGAAACATGTTTAAATTAAAGTTCGTGTAAGTATATAACTAAGTATAAAAGGAATATTTATAAGGATTTTGTGATAAAGAAGAGACTTACTTAGTAGTGCTGGATTGCTGAACCGCCATGCTTCGTTATAGGTGGTGTATTGTGGATGAGAGTAAGGGTTTCCAGAAAAGTCCCCTCCTACAGAACAAACCAGAACAAACACACATTAGTGAAAAGCCTTTTGTCGAATCATAAAAAGGTCCTTTAACCTGGGTAAGTGAAGATGTCTTACAATACTGTTAAAAAACAATATATGTGAGGAAAATACAACATTGGGGAGGCGTGATCTTCATTTAATGAAATAGTAACGGGTAAATTAGATTTTGCAGAAGCTTGCTGGAATTTCAGATACATTCATTTTGGCATTTGGTTAAAGTAGTTAAATTACTTTTTTTTATTTCACTTTATTGGGCAATAAAAGGACATGGATTTTTTTTTATTGTTGTTTATTGTGCTTCAATACTTTGATTTGACCCTGACCCGACTAGCCATGCAGCCTTTTACTTTCATCCTGACTGCTATGAAGGGATGCACATGCAATACGTCAGTCATACTTCTAGTTATTTCATTTTATTAACAATACTTCAAATTTGCGAGCTGTTAAGAGGCGGCATGGCTACCCAAGTAAAGCTGCATGGTGTTATAACCCGACCTAGACTCTAGTATGTTCTGACTGGCTCTGACTGATGGACATAGTATAAAAACAAAAGCAGACACTTTTGCACTTTTCCATGAATATTGAGCACTTTTCCTTCTTTGATTTATGAACTCTGACAAGGTGAGCACGTTTTGAAGATCATTTAAGTTACCTTGTTTGCTGACTCATGGGTATTTATGTTACGTTTTAGTTTTGTGTCACAATATCAATTTCGTCGCACAAATTATTTTGACATACTTTTCTTAGGTATTTCAAATTAATCAAAGTTGATTTTTCCCCTGTGTAGCTCTGCTGCAGTTTAACTTCTTACAGTGTGATTGAACGGAGGTTTACAAAGCTACACCTTTAAACTAGCTTTTCCAACACTGGGTATTTAATCTATGCTGCTTGTCTCGCTCAAAGTACACAGATTGTTCTATTAATCCAATATTAGTCTTTAGGAATCTTCGAGTGTGTCCTTAAGTGACAATTTCTGCTCCTTTTTCCTGATTTTAAGTAATGATGCTCCGCTTCAAAACTCCCTAATAGCTTTTGTGAAACTCTCATTTTGTCCTCGCTGCTCAGGTCGTGGAGGAAAGGACGAGTAGAGGAGGCTGAGGGGATGTCAGCGAGCGACGCTGTGGGTCCACAGGTTTCTTTCTTTTTACGAGACTATAAAGGCTGGGTTTTATATGAAGCTGCTGAAGAATGGCCTTTGCTTTAACAGTGTTTGGGCCCGGTCACTAAATCTTAGTCATTCACACCCTGGTGCGAAGAAAAACGACGACCTCTGGATTAAGAAGGGAGCTGTGCTTGTGTGCTTGGTGAGTACATCCATAAGCACTCTCCAGTGGTTTATAATCCAATGAAGCAGAGTCATTTACCTTCAAGTATCAGCGTTTACCTCCATGTGTCTGAAAATGTTACCCTCATGCACACTTGTAAGTACTGCACGCCTGCTTTGATTATGGGTCAGCGTGAAAGGAACAAGTCTCAGAGCAATAAAGGGAATTGTGTTTTCAGTTGTTTGTGGAGAGATCTACACACGCTGGCAGCTATAGCATCCTCACCGCTGGTCGTGTAACTGGAGCTCATCCCTGAGAGAGATAGTGATTTAAATATTTACAGGCCCTCCACGCCTCTGTGTTTTGACCCTTAACTGTTTGCTGTGAACCTGAACTGCAGGTTAAGTAGAGGGGAAAGAGATACGCTCTGCAGCCCGGGGTGTCCGGGGAGGCGAAAAAGCAGTGTTTATCGACGGGGCCGGGGAGAGCGCGCTGTGTGGACACGACGAGGGTAATGAGCGCTGGGAGCTGGAGTGTAACTGAGAGGAACTGTCCTATCTCACGGCCACTGATTGTGGTGATCGCCTATCGAGTTCATCTAATGTCCTCGTACGCAGACGCTAACCGCAACGCTAACCGCAGTCTAACAAAGCTCTAACAAGCCTGCTTCAATCCTATTTGAGTCAGAAGAAGGGCTTTAAGGTGCCTCAGCCTCTCTGCTGTGTTTTATGTGTTACACGTATGCTCTCTAAGGCAACACAGAAAAACATCACAACTTGCTCGACCTCAAGTTCTTCAAACAAGATCAACTGAAGGATACTGTGCCGTGAAAATAAAGCATGTAAAAATCAAATTAATGGCATCATAAAAAAGGGAGCAGTGTCACCTACCAGGAACCATTCCAGCGAGTGTGGAGGTGGGGTAGCTGCCTTGTCCTGTGGGGGGGACGTGAGGCGGGTAGCCAGGTAAGGTGGTGCTGGCCATGTCTCGACCTGCAGGCACAAAGGAGGAGAAGTCTTACAAGGATGCATGTACACAGGGAGGGTGGATATGTAGTCAATGCTCTGATTTTTGTTTTTCCAGGACATGTATTTTTTAAGTGAAGGAAAGAGGTGTTCCATTTTACTGCACAGTGCAGGAGATTTTCAGGACTTTGCACCCTGAGCTCCTGATGTAATCAGGTTTAAAATGAAGGTATTGGTTTTGGTTCCAGATAGATGAAAATATAGAAAACAAGTCTTGCCTTGTGTTTCAAGTCACTACAGACTTTTTCTAACCATGATTTTTATCCTAGCTCTGCAAGTGCACAACCCTAACCATACAAAAGTAACCATGCTTTAGTTTTGTTAAGGTTGGAAATTGCTGTAAAACAAATGGAACATATTTTCTTTGGGTACCATTATTCATGTTTGATCCTGGGACTTGCCAGGTATGTTGATAAATGTTATGTTGTTATAATCACAATAAGGATTGTATTACATGTCCTGATCCAAATATGTGCATTCCTACAAAGCCTCTTGAATTGTAGCTAAATCATCATCTTTCACTTTTTACAGGAAGTAGGATTTTCTCCTCTATACCACTAATGCTGCATCACGATATTTCAAAGGAGCAAATTAAAGTCACACAAATGTAGCCATAACAAATTATGCTACTGATGCAGTGCATTACAACATAAACATTTCTCTCAGTATACAAGATCATCTTGTGATACTGTAAAAGAAAAAGGTTGTAAATAAAAGATCCCATGTAAAAATGGTGCAGCATGTTTTTCTCGTTTGCATCATTTCCCTCAGTATTCTGAACTGTTCATGCTGCTTCTAAGCATTGTCTTAAAGGTGATAAGTGTATATCGCAGGACATTTGGCATGTCATTTTAAGCAAAGATTTAACATGATTTTTATGAAATCAATGTGCCATAAAATGTACAACTGCAGCAACAGCCAACAAAATACAAACATTCTATGCAGCTAAAACGGAGAGGAGCACCAAAAGCCCCGTCTGCTCGCTGCTCCGTCCTGTAATTAACAGTGACAGCACTGGATGAAGGGTCACTCGGGACGGGGAGACACAGGTCCAAAGCAGGCCCCAGCATCAGCTCTACATCTCTGCCTCTGCACCAACCCCTCCCTGTTTTGGCCTCCTCTGGCCCCTCAGACCTCGGGCCTGTCACGAGGCTGGATGGACCTGGAGGCCCTTTTGTTAACTTGGGAGATGAGTTAGGGGTCAGAGCTGTAGAGAAGGGGGAGAGCCTGTGGGCTGTTAATGAGGGGCAAACAGTCAGTTTTGCTCCTGTGTGTACACAACAGTGGGGCCAGCTAACATGCAACATGCCAGTTGGACGCTTTAATCTGATGTTTGAAAACTAGAAAATTAACAAAAATAAGCAAAAGGGGGGAAAACTTGAACTAAAGATTTAGCTTGATTGGACTTTGTTCTACTTTTTGAGGCCTTAGAGTAAAGTAGTACCTGCTATAAAGGTCTGGCTGGCATATTGGCCGTAGGCATGGGCAGGCTAGCTGTGAGAAAAGGCATCTACAGAGAGGCCGGACTGGTGGGGCAAGATGTCAGCTAGAGCAGAGTCCCCAACAGAGGAGGGGGTGAAGGGGGCAAAGGAGGCCTCATGGGGCTCCCGCTTTACACACATGGAAGGTGGATATGATGGGTGGGAGTCTGCCAGATGGAAAAAAAAAGAAAAAGAACTGGATGTAATGTAGACATGCCTCTCCACACTTACTGGGCATACTTCAGTCACTCAGATGTATGGTGGGATGGATGTTCAGCTTTCTAAATGATCAAAAAGTTATTTGTTTTTCTATCATGCCCTCAGCAAAACACTACAGATACTGCATACACTGATGCAGGTTTGTGGTATCAGTGAATTAGAATGAGTTTCTGATGTCACAACACGCAAGCAGGCTTCAAACGTTAATGATTATTTTTCCAATCTTTCAAATGAAATTGCCAAAAAATGACTATTTGCTGCTACCATTCAGAAATGAAAAAAAATGGAAAACTTTCCTATTCTGACATGGATATAAAAGGTCTTATATGATCTAAATTAATGTTAGGTTTGATTAAGGTTAAAATGTCTTGTGTTAGACATGAGGAAAGGAGCCTTAAGAATAGGAACCCAACAAGAAGTATGATTAAACAAAGATGAACTTCTATCTTTTAACAACTCTAGACCAGACATTTCCGATGACTCCTGAATAGATAAGCAGTCTTCAGTTGATTCGTTCATTTACATAGCTTATAATAATAATAATCTCATATGCACCCTGCAGTAATTCAGTCAACTAAGCAGGGAACATGCACCAGTGAAATGTTGCAACAACACATCGCGCCTGATCAATCAAGCTCAAATGCGTAAAAAATTTCCCAAAGGTTTTTGGGAAAACAAACAACATAATCTCACGGCTGCTTTCTCACAACAAAATCACTCCCACAAATACCCAAACAATCGGCCTGCAGACAGTTCAGAACTCCACACTTTGATCTAATTTGGCTGATGAGTCTTGGCATCTTTCATTTCACCGGCTCTGCCTCTTGAACCCGTGCAATCAATGTGAGCTCTGTCTCCGTCTCCGGCCTCGCCACGTCTGCCGCAGAGCCCGCTCTGTTTCGCTGGGGCCTGCGGGGAGAGATGGCTCTGTCCCGACACCATGATAGCCTCATTAGCTGCTTCCCCCGTCATTGTTATTTTACAACAGGACTGTGTGTTGCGATTCCTCATTAAGATAAGGGCTGTTCTATGGAAAGGGGGGATGCAACCCTGTCAGCCCTATGAACCTTATGCCAGGAAACCAGGCAACGTAACTGACTGTTTTTCCCATAGAAATCCACAGCAGGTTCTACCGCTCTCTTTGTCTCTGTGGCAGCTGTAAATGTGGATTCAGACTGAGGAAGTGCAATTACACTAAATACTTTCATCTTATAGAGACAAATGGTTTAACAAAGTAAGTTTTTAACACATGATCAAATCATTAAAACGAACGGTTGACACATCTCTGACATGTACAGAAATATTCTAATAACCAGGCTTCAGCATTTAATTGGATGGACCGAAAGTTTGTCTGTAAAAGTAAGACATAAATCTCCTTGGAACAAGAACACAATAAAGGAATGAGTGCACATGTTCACTTCTTTACTTAATTATATCTACACATGGTCTGTTCAAGTCTTTAAAGTTAAAACAGCTTTCAAAAGTCTACTTTGTCTAACATTGATTTAAGTGAACCACAACCACCATCATCCCCAGATAAAGGACACTTCCTGACACAACCTTAAAACATAAAATAGTAAAAAAAAAAAAAAACTCAGATTCTATAAGTGTTGGCTTTTAGACACAATCCAACTACTGTGTGTAATGATTTAGAAAGGTAGAGTGTGTTCTTATCCCTTCAGGTGCTTCTTAACTGAGCCATGCACATGCAGATTCTCTATGTAATTGTTCTCCTTTTCCCCTTCTTTGTTATAAAGGTAACATTGCAGGGCTCTCCTAAACTCAAGGACAGTAATCTGACCTCTAAGACAATACTGAGGGTACCAAACCTTAAGAAAAGGCAAAGTCTGTTTACACTGTATTCCAGACCTCCTGTGCACAACCGTTAGCTTCTGTTTTCTCAGCCCCTCAGCAACCGTTGTCAAACAGACAACAGGTTACGGCACAACAACAACTGCTACAAACGCAAGCGTTCAAGACCACTGAACTCTGAAACTAATCAGACATGGTGTTGCTTATTGTCCTGGAGACGAGGCAGAGCTCGGGTAAAGGGAGCCTGTCAAATCACAGGCCCCGATGATGGAGATGGAAGATAAACTTGTTGGTCCTTGGGGACTCTTTCTACCCAGCAAACACATCTCTGAGCGGGTGGAGACGCTATAGAGTTCTCCAACATCTGTCTCTGCTAGGTCCACAGACCCCATCAACCATAGAAATGAACTCTTAAGAACCTACAGCAGTCCTCAGAGTGCTGCGTTCAGATATAGCTGCAACAGCCTGCTCTCAAGTGGGCATTTCATTTTTAAACGTACACAGAGGAACTTCTGAGAAGAAAACATTTACCGGCAGAACTCTTGTTTTCAAACGCTGACCTGCTGAGAACTTGTGTTCAAGACCACTGCAAAACTTATTTTTCTTAGTGTACATTTATTACATACAATCAGTCAAATCTCTACATCCACTCTCCTGCATCTTGGAAGTGGTCATAAAAAAAAGTAATATAAGAACATCAAAGCTGCATCCAATCATGAGTGAGTAAAGATAATTTCTTGGCCCAAATAGCTTGAAATCTCCATTCATTATCCAATGTGTGCTTAAAGGTAATTATGCTGTTGTGGGAGTTGATAAAAACATTCATTTCCTAGCTGGGGGCTGTGAGCTCAGACAAGCCGTTTGTCACTAGGCCACACACCAGGCGCTGCAGGTTAGGTGGCTGCTTCTTGTTTGCCATCCAGCAGAGAAAAGCTTCCACTGCCAAGTCAAAATAACAAGGCTAATTTCAGTTCAAATCAATCCAAAATAAAGCTTCTTTTAACCTCTTCTGCCTCCTCTTTAAAGTTCGGTCCTTTTAATACTCATAGAGAAACAGACACAAAGATAGACATATATAAAGAGAGATGGAGAAGCATTGGATTTCCACATGTGTTAGAGTTGTAGAAGGCCAGAGGGGGGGGGGGGGGGGGGGGGGGGCATTTACACTCAGCTTCCCCACAGGCTCTGGTGAGAGTGATTATCAAACACAGCCTGCACAGAGGCTACTCTCAGTCATCCCTATTTCACTACCCATACTAACTACTGTACAATATCATACCACCATTTTTCAAGCAAAACTTGATTTAAATATTGTAAACCAGATACTGGATACTGTATGTATTGTGAAGATACTAGCTGACAACTACACATAAACAGTTAATCCAGAGACCTGGGATTAATAATTGTTTTTCTGGCAATGTATATGCAAAACACAACACTGTTTTCATGTACTAGACACTGATTCATACAAGTAAAAGTAGTTCTCTGCAAATGTCCTTGTTTACCCAGTCAGATTTGCACAATACCAGCTTTAACATGATTACTATTGAACATAATCTACCTGCATGAATTAGCTCAAAACTAGATTTCTTATGTTTGTCTTGATGGAGGATATAAGAATACTCCTTCCAAATAATTGCTGACAAATTCAGTTTTCCCCCCAAAAGACGTTAAAATGAAAATGGTTTTATTTCATTACTAGTCTTTGTAAATGATTGTTGCTTCCTTGTGAACACCAGTGGTGTGATTCAGTGCCTTAAATCTCTCCCTGATTTGCTCCGCCGCCCTCCTCTCCTCCTAGGTAACTGTCTCTTTCACACATTAGAGTAAACAGAGGACACAAAAATGGCCGACATTGCCTTCTCTTTGGCGCCCTTGGAACGCGAAACTGAGCACTTCATTAATCATTCATCTTTAATAGATTATGCAAATTCCAGGACATAAAAATCAACAAGATCAATAACTGTATGCATTTTAATTGGGAGCAGAAAACATTTAAAGAATGAATATAATCTTGTAGCTCCATCCAATATGAGAGCATAATTTATTGATAATTGGATCCCAGCCTAAGTGAGGGAGGTAATTTAGCTTTTTTCAGCCCTGGCATACATTCCTATTTACAGGGATTGCTAATGGCAGAAAAAATAATATTATGCACTGACAACCTACATCCAATCAAATGCAACAAGCATTACTTTGCATAGTCGTTAAAATTAAGTAATAAAATTTTACTGGAAATGACTTCTTGGCTTAATTAATAAACACATTCTTTTTTAACGCACGTTCCAGAGCATGTTGTCAAACTCCACTTAAAAAAAAAGTTTTGTTAGTCTGCCTCCTCATTATGCAATCTGTGGCCCTCACATGTATCGCTTTAGGAGGCCCCGGGGCCCCCAGGTGGCCTACAAGCCACCTGCTATGAGTGTGCTCCCCGGAGCGAGACCGCTTTCATAGGAGGAGCCCGGCGTAAAAGACAAAAACACACCTTTCTTCTCCTGAGGCCCAACTTTCTGGGGCAAAATTACCTCCCACATATTCAGGAATGAAAAAAAGGGGTCTTTCTTTTTCTGTAGCTCTGTGCTGGGGTCCAGGGACGGACTATAGGGATCATTTGAGAAGGGCCACGACAATTTTCAATCATGCTGTCCTCCTCTTTACTCTCTTTCTCTCACACACACACAGTGGACTCATTGACTTCAATGCCCACTGCATAATTATGGGCATTTCATTAAAAGGCTGGTATATTATTCTCATGTCAGTAAACCTAACCTCTCCTGGGAAAGAGGTTCAACAGAAACAATATTTCAATTAACGAGGCGGACATCAAGCTTGACAGCAGAGCAAAAGAAGCCATGGTGCAATACAAGGTGGGTTATATGATACAGATAGTTAACACTACAAGATATTTAATACACTGCGCCTGCATTCAACTTCTGGCTCATTGAGGAAGTGACTTTTAAAAACAGGAGCCAGTTTGCAAAGTGTAATTTCATTTTTTTTCTGTATCTGTCCCTCTTCTCCACAGCATGAGGCAGCCAGCCAGCCACGCTGCCACTCCAGCCGCTGTCAATCAACAGGCTATCATAGCCTTTGATGACAACGTCGTGTCGCGGCGAGAACAGCAGCTGTCTCTCATGAGAAGTGCTCCCAGTCAATCTGTTAGCGGGCCAATCCAGGCTAACACAATAGCCAGTTAGGAGCAGTTGTGTGAAAGGCCTGTAGGATTTAATGGGCTCAGATGATATATCGCCTCGCTCTGTACCACGGCAAATGAACTCACAGAGTGCTGCAAAAAGTGGTCCAGAGGACTTTTTTCATTTTGTGGTGAGAATTTGATATGGCTGGATAATGTGTTTGCCATAAGGAGATGATGAGTCGATGATGATGCATTATCAAGATGATAGATTTTGCAATACTTGGTCAAATTGAAGGGGTAGACTCACAGTTTACAGTGTATTCAGTTAGAGAAGGCATCATGTTTTCAACAGAATAAGTTACTTTGCCATCTGCAATAGTATGCACACATGAACTCTGTTGATTAGGGGATAAATATGCTTTTAGATATCAGGGATGTTGGGAATTTATAAACTTTGAAAATCGGGTCAAAACAATGCCTTAGTCCCAATTGCATTCACCTGTGATAGGTGACAAAGGAACTGGAAAACTTTACAGCATCTAGATAATTTTGTTTTGTTTTTTCCTCTTCTTTGGTTCGCGAGTAGAACGGTTGGCGAGATGCTATGCAACAACATGTACAGCAGAAGAAGGGCCGAATATACCACCAAATCTATGTCAAGTTCTGAGTTTAAGCACCATGGCGCACTTGTTCCCAACCTGCTGCAGCTGGTTTTTCATTCTTTTAGGGGTCAACCTAGCGTGAGTCAGATTGTACCTGTCACAACAGAGTAGCTCTGGGAGACACTGGAGGCGAGCTCGGAGCTGGCGCTGGAGGAGAGGCTTGGCTTTACATCTTCCAGGCCGCCGTTCAGGGAGGGGAGCGAGTACTCATTGGCCTGTGGACAAATACACAACAAATGCAAAAATATGTCAGCTGAGGAAGGCACATGTCAGAAGGTTGGAAACCAGAGATAGCAACTTTAAACACAAATTAATTTCACATTCCACCACAATGTTCCCTGATCTTGTTAATTTCAGCTATGCACTGCCCATAAGCCCACTTTGGGTGCTAGATTTAGAGGAAAATTCCCAGTTTAGGAGACTTTATATAAAATATGCCTGATGGAAACCCCTTGTGTATCTCAGGAAGCTGCCTGTGATCCTCTGGCCGTGTTTCCTTTCTGAATATTTCCTGTGATTTCTGTGAACTATCCCCCCCCCCCAAACCACCACCACCAACCCGTCCTTTCCCCACTCCCCATGCTTTACCAAGACCTATGATGTATGCATGCATTAGGGCTTGTCTGAGGAGAAGGCAGGAAGGGAGAGAGGGATGAGAGAGGGATTGGGCGAGGAGTGAAAGGACGGGGTGTCAGCTGGCTCTTTGTGCTCCACTGCAGTCATCCCTGTGACCAGTCAAGGGAGGAGACATTCAGGGCTTTGTTACAGGAGAGACATGTGGTGTGTGCTTTTTTAAAAGGGGAGTACAAACCTCAAAATCAGCCTTTGTGCTTTGTTTCTAGGATGAACACAAATATAAGGGGATTGAAATTATTTTAAATAGTGTTTCATACTTGGATTATTTTGTAACTTAATTTTCCAGCTTTTCTTTACATTTCTTTTGGTTGTAATAAAACATGAACGGCCGCCATTTTTCATGTTTCGCAGCTTCTCAGTCTTGGAAATGCAGCTCTTGCTGTACCATGATACAATACGATATACGATACGATATGATGCAATACACTTTATGTCCACGAAGGGAAGGTCCTATTGGACTGGAATGCCACACACATAAAGCTGTGTCCACATTAATATGATTGAAAAAGAAACAGAATCAATTAACATGTAAACAGAGTAGCACTGCCCAATGACAATGTTTACTGTTTTACACATTTTATAGAGTACTAGTTTTGAAAAAACTTTTCAATTGTGATAAAACTTGTGCCTCTGCAGCCAGTTTCATGTGTCACAGTTTTGCCATCTAGGAAATGAAGCATTTGCTGAATATCGATATGATATGATGTGACTTAGGATGTGATAAACCTTATTTGATACAATGGAATAGGCTACAATGGATACTACACTATATGGTAATTATACTTTATGATACTATACAATACATTTCAATGTATACCATACTATACGATGCAATATACTTAATTGTCCCTGTCTGCGGTAGTGCTCATAAATAAATAAAAAACATCAAAAAACAAACAACAATCTACATGTTAGCAGAGTAGCACCTACCAATGACTACCACAAAAGCACATTTCCCTTATTGCACATGTTCAACATAATACAGAACAATAAGTAAAGGAGATAAGAACTGCACATGCAGACCTAATGTGTGGATCAAGCTAGTCTCTTTAGTATTTATTCACTTTAATCTGAGGTTAAGACTCTGCAGGCAGCTGTGATAAATCCTGTTTGTTAATGAGATGACACTTCCTGACCCGACTCTTCTTCTTCTTCTTTGAAAAGATAAGTGTGTGTGCACACATTTGTGTCTGCGAGTGTTTGTATCAGAGTGCATCTGTTTGTCTCAATGGGCTGGGGGTCCCACAGGGGCGAGTTGGTGACCCTGGTCTTGTCTGCCTCTATCCCAGATAAACTCTAATTGTCTGCTTACAACTGTTCCCTGGCACTGGGCTGGATGTTCTTCTCTATTCCGCTGGGCCTCTGCAGCACAAGAGCCATTTTGTCATGCAGATGGGCTGTGGGCAGGGCTGGGCAGGGCTGGGCGGAGGGCGAGTGGCGAGCACAGAGGGGCCTGAATGACCCGACCACATGGCTGCCAGAAGTGTGGGAGGGATGAGGCCTATTCAGCCTGGCCTCTTCAAAATGGCTTTTTAATGCCCTGACGCAGACACCAGACAAGCCCCTAATAGCCTAATATCCCACCTTTTCACCAGTTTAAGAAAAGGAGGGGGTGTTGGAAACAGGGAGAAAAGAGGAGGTGCACAAAACGAGTGGAAAGCAGCCTGATTAATATTACATTAAATTAAAACTGATTTTTCTGGACTATTCTGATGCCGTTTTTCTCCCCCCTCCTCCACCTTCTCCTCGCCTTTTTAATACCTTCTCCTCCAGTCTTTGTGATTGCAAGTCATTTCCAATTCGTTTTGGTATTGATCTTGCCGTAGAAATCACTTTGGTAATTAGCTGCATTAGGGGCTGTATAGCAGGCTGAGGGGCTGTCCCCCTGATTTATCGCCGCTGTAATTCCCCGCGATCGCGCAGAGATGAAAATGAACTCAATTAGGGCACTGCTCAGGCTGCATGGGCACCCACATAGAGTTCCAATGGAAAAATTAATAGTCCTCTTGTTGTTTAACAGTCTAATGAATGTAAATAAAGGTTATCCGCTGGAATAGGGTATAGGCTTGCAGGTTGCTTTGAGAAATAAGTTGCAGGGAGCATTTTGTCACCTGTGTCAGCATGTGTACCAGGTAACCCACAAGGACTACAGTGCGGCTTCTTTCCCCTTTTGTTACCAGAGTTGAAAAACATACATAATGTTTGGTGCAAAAACAATAAATGTGAGGGTGTAAAGAAATCAGCGTCGTTTACCTGTTCAGGTTTAATGTGTTCTGAAGTGGGGAAGACATCAGGGTAAGAAGGACGTTCAAACACGCGGTCAAGGGCCTCCAGCTGCTGCTGGGTGAAGGCGTCAGCTCGCAGGTGCTTCCTTAAACTCTCCACGCTGCCCTGAGAGTCACTGCCAGGGCCTGAACCATCTGAGCCATCTTGAAATAGAGGTAAAGGAAGGAGGGGAGAGGGGGAAAAGGCAACAACAACTGCATGAGTGCATAGCTCGACTCTTTTTTACTTAATACATTTCTAGCAATGTGAGGTAAGCATGAGGAGAAATTAGTTTTGAGCCTAACGGGTGTGAGAATGATGGCGGATGAGGAGCAGGAGTAAATTCAGGGAGACCCACCAGCATGTCTGCCTTTCATCTCCCTCTATGTCTTCCCCTCACACACATATACACTCACTCAAGCAGCTTTCTGCTCACCCCCCTCCACCCCCACCTCTCGTCGCGGCCACCATCAGCACGGTCATCATGTGATAGGTCTATGGTAATTGATGGATTACCTTCAGTGCAAATATATACTTGTAAGGGAGAGCGTGTGTTTCAGGAGGAGAAACTGGGGCTGCCGATTACATACAGAGCCTCTCATTCTGCCGGCGGGAAATGGAGAGCCATTATTTAACTGCACTATTTCCTCCTGAACATATTACCCTTCCCTCTCTCTGTCTCCCTCTCTTTCTCTACATCCACCTCCCCCCCCCCCTCGCATATTGCCTGTCTTCTGGAAAACAGAATGGAGTGTGGACGGCACTCAGGGCCGAATGAGGATGGGGCGTTGAGGGCAAGCGTATGCATTTCCTCACTTGGTCACACTCTATATAAACAAATGAGTGTATGCTTCCCTCATTCTTCTGATCTCTGACCCTATCAACTCGGCCACTGCCGCTTCAGCTCTCCCTCTGCTCCCTCATCAAGACCCGAACACTGAACGAAAAAACCATTCTGCAGCTAAAACCTCCAGCCTGTATCCCAGGAACCTCCACTACAAAATCCCGCCTCCTGCCGCCCTCCCTTTCCTCCCCTCTTACCCGGCCGCCAACAGCGGATGAGGGCTTTAGCTCCCATACAAATCTGTCATTCTAAATTTGCAGCAGATTATGTTCTCTCCTGGGCGAGCCGGCGGTGATATATGATATGCAAGGCCGCTATTGATTGCCTGATCCGCCGGCAGAGGAGGGGAGGCGAAATGAACTTGGAATGAACATCATGCCTCAACTCATTGTGCGTATAATACTCTACTTAATCCCACATTTTTCTGTGCTATGGAATTCAATTGATCAATCATGTTCCACTGATGGTACCATTTCAGGGGCGTTATTGCCATTCTGCTCGGCTGCTTGACCTTTTTTCAATGGCTGAGGCCAGCGGATGAACCCGACTTGCACCAAGAAATAGATCCATGGAGAGAATGGAATAGAGGACTGCAATTGGGTACGAGTGTGTGTAGATGGCAGAGTGTGTGTGTGTGTGTGTGTGTGTTTCAGTGCTTAAATATATCGACTGTAGCTTTGTCTAACATATATGAAAGAATCAGTTCTTTCTCCTGCCTCATGTATTTTTGTATTTGGAATATTTGAGCAGTTTTTCTTTTTTCCCCTTGGGTGGTGGGGCAGCTTTAGTGTTGCTGTATGAAACTCAATTGTTGTCTGTGGTACAGAAGAAAAAGGAGTCATTAATTACCTCGTATCAGCTGGTGTGAGAAAAGAGGCAAGCCGGATCAATAGCAACTGTTTGTCATTCACTGTGGAGGATCGTGCTTATACTCAGCTCCCCCTCAAACACTTAATCAGGCCTACTGAACTGGCTGCAGGAGGAGAAAAAATCCCTCCATAGGATAATGTTGCTGCCTTTTATTTGATGAAAACGTAAACAAAAATCATCAAATTAAATGTCCAATTATACAGCCTTAAACAGCCTCTGGTAAACTGTAAATGTTTCTAAACTGGGGTAAAACAGGCCTAATTTTTCAGGTTTGGTTCAGACTGCTCGGTTTTTAAGTCTCTAGCTCTAAAGTTAAGTATCAGAATATATTTCACATTTATGTGGTCAAAAAAATTACTGATTTGGCCTTTAAGTGGGGAAACTAGTAAATCATTTATTTTCAGAATTCACCATTAGAGCTTCATGTTTGACATATATCATAAGATAGCTGCAATAAATCAGATTCATCCTTTGACAGTCAGCGTGTCAAGTGGGCTGTGAAGCCCGACTGTCAGATACTGTGTGTGCGTGTGTGTGTGTGTGTGTGTGTGTGTGTGTGTGTGTGTGTGTGTGTGTGTGTGTGTCTCATTGACTGCCTTGCTTCATTTTCACAGTGTTTCTTCAACCCCTCTGGGTGTCTCAGCAGGTATTCTCTTATCTCTCCCACAGCACCAGCTGACTGCGTTTCTTCATTTTAACACCAAAGTGTGAGGAGATAAAAACAAGACTCTCCAACAGTGACACTCACACATCCGACTCTAAAGAAGCATTCTCTCTGATCGATACTTTCTTTGGTCAGCTTTCACAGACAGATGCTGTTTGACCTTATTAAGCGATGTTTACTACTGAAAAAAATTAAAGGAACAGTTTGTGACAATGGAGTCCTGGTCTGGAGATGAAGTAAGATAATGTAAAGATTGTGATAGACACATGTCTCATTTCTTACATTGAACTAACAGAATGATGCACTCTGTTAATAAGACAATTAATTATAGCACTTCCGTTAATTCTGTAGAAGGGTATTTTATCATGATGTGTTCAAACATAAGTGGACTGAGCAGCTTTGTTTAAGAAAAAAGGATCAGCTGCTCTCCTTTACTAGACAATACGATGAGAAAAGAAATGAAAGCTGCTCTATTCATTTATCAAACGAACTCTTACTCATGCACTTTCAGCCTTTCTAACACACACACACCTAAATATCTAACCGATGACAGAAGCTACTGTGACACAGACCACAATCGTATCAAAAGCTGTTCTGTTTTGCTTTGTCTCTAAGGGGGATGTTAACGTCCTGCGGTGGCACGGTGGTACTTTATGTCCTTCTTTCATCTCCCCTGTTCCTGTGATAAGATAACTCAGAGAGGAGGGGGGGGGGGGGGGGGGCTTGTTTGAAAGGCAAATGAATTCCTCCACACCGCCTGGTGCTCTCCGTAAATCAATGGCGCGGGGTTTCCCAGATCAGAGGCTGCGAGTCCTCTGCTGATAGGTGAAATGATGCCATCGCAAATTGTGGATCATTTGTTGATGTTTTTTAAAAATGCAGTTATGCTTGGAAAAAAAAGGGAGAGAGAGAGAGAGAGAGAGAGAGAGAGAGAGAGGGGTGGAGAGAGAGTGCAAACAAACTGGTATACCCAGAGGGTGAACACTCCTCCCCTGTAAGCTAGCTATATTTATGAAAGCTCTGAAGCGGAAAGGAGAGAGGTGGGTGGGTTGGGTGGGGTGGGGGAGAGAGAGAGAGAGAGAGTGGGGGAGAGAGACAGCAGCACTGCCATGGCTGTTAAGATCCTGTTATGTTGTGGCGTGTTTAAGAGCTTTATTAATTCGATTTAGCACCACCAACCAGTGTACTGACTGTCAGCGGGCAGAGAGATGCTTATTTGATGTTTGCACTCACCGCCTGCACTGAGGCTGGGTTTGTAGTGTTTTCAACTCTAGTTATCGTATTTACTTTGATTTTAAACCACAGATCCAGGCCAATGCAAAAAGTCAAGATGAAGTCCTATAGTAAGTCTATAAGACGGGGGGAGGGGGTCATCAGCTGGCGGTAGATTAAAACAGTCAAAGACTTGCTCCTTTGATCCATCCACATGTGATTTGGAAAAAAAAAATGTGGCAGTGTTTGAAATTCAGAAAATATTTTAATTTTATCAAATGGAAGTTAACTAAGATTGCAGAAAAAATGCAGAAAGAAAAGTTTAAGCTAGATCCCTGCAGTGCAAAAAAAAAAAAAGATAGTTTTATTTTACATTTGCATTGAATGCAAGTTTAAATATAGATTATTTTGTTTGAATGGAAGAAGATAAGTCATTCTCTGTTATAGTCAAAAATGACCTGATTATATGGATATTACTGCAGTAAACCCTCTCCCTCTTTAGTGCGTCTCTATTCCCCTCTCTTTTTCTCTTTGTCCTCCTCTTCCCTCCTCTGGACCAGTCTGTCGTTTAGCGTTGCCACCCTGTGCTGCAAGTATTTGTGGAAATGCAATTAACGTATCCCCTCTTTTCTCTCGCCTTTTCTCCCTCCTCAAGCTGAGTAATGCATCGCTCCATTAATTCTCGGCATCGCTGCCCGTAATTGACTTTTCTCTGACATGATTCCTCTCCATTGAGTGAATTCCCTCTCCTTATATTTTTTGTGACGGCTCTCATTGTATATTGTTTACAACTGTACGTGGGGTCTCATGCAGCCATGTTGCTGAACGGTTAACCCACAAGTCTCAGAAAGAATAAGGGCAGACGATAAGAGGATAAATTAAATGTTGAAGAGGTAGAGCACAGGAGGTGGAGGAGGAGGGGGAGAAATAAAATGTGGACCCTTTTGTGTCCTCTTCTACTGTCGGGGCCCTAACAGCTTCTTGTCTCTGTGATACGCTCTGCGGCCCCTCTCAAACCTGAGCTTTTCTCTCTCAAACACAGCCCATCAGGGCCATCATCGTGCTCATGATTCCATTTATTTCTGCCTCGCTCTGGATGCATTTATTTTCTAAAGTGATCCTCTATTGACTCATTGTCATGGACTGGCTTGACTAGCCAACCAGTGAAGGCCCAGGTTCAAATCCATACACTAACTGATTTGAACTCCACAAATGGGTCGTATGTGTTGAAAGATACGCAACGGGCAATCTTCAAAAGGGGCCAAATATCAAATTTGAACAAATCAAAACAGCCACTGTATTCATTTTTCTTCAGCACCTACTGCACAAGGTTGATATGACTCTTTCTTTTAATGTCATGAATGAACAACCTGCTCGGGCATTTGTTCCCCCCCCCTCCCTGCTCACACACTCATAAGCTCCTTCTACACTCATCCCACACCCACGCTACAATCACAAGTTATGACCTTTGCTTTCTCCATCTAATTTATCACCGTTGCTCCCTGCTGCCTGCCTGTCCTCCCCGGAGCTCCACTGGGCTCCATCCCGGGCCCGATGAGAGCAACATACAGTTAGGTCACATCAACCTGACTGCAAACAGGAGCCGGGTCAGGAGCTACCTGTCACTGTGTGCAAGACAAGGAAAGCACTGACTTTACATAGACAACATCTCCTTTAAAAAATGAGCAAATCCGGCATGATAATTTGATCAGTCCTTTACTCGAAAAACGACTCGAGGATGGCACTTGTCAAAGGAGTGCATAGACATCCTGCTCTATAATACACATTTGACAATCTTCCTGCAGTTGTCACCCAATCCTCTCTCTCTTTTCTTGGCTTCCACTTCCACCATAGGTTTAAATGACTGCGCGAGAGCATGCTGTACAACAGGCTAATTTCCCCACTTCACTATTAATGCATTTGGCAGGAACAACATTCCATTTCCTGTAATGAGATACACAAATAAATCTGGCTATGGATAGATTCAGGGTGGTGGCGGTGGTGGGAAGAGGAAGAGGGGAGGGGGGGGGGGGGGAGGGGGGAAGTGCATTGAGACGCATTCTCCCAGCACTGGCATAATTGGTATCGCTGCTTGCAGACATGCAAACCAATCTCTGCACAGATAGGGCTGAGACTCTCTCTTTCCCCCCTTAAGGCTATTTCTTTTGTCTTTGCGATAGCTTGCACATCCAAGATAGAGGGAGGGGAGGGAGGGGGGAGATGTTAATTTGTGAATTAATAGCTTTTCTCTGCAGAATTGCAAATTCTTCTAAATGTCACTATGTTCGCTGTGTGAGAAGATTCTGAAGTTGCAAACAGACACTCTTTCCACACACACACTTCCCTGCATCAGGTGTGTGTGTGCATACACAAATCCTAAAACCGATCCTTGCTCAACTCTCATTGAGACCTCCTCTCTCCCTCCTCCCACTATTTTTTTTTCTAATCCCCCCTGCTCCTCTTCCTCCTCCCGTCTTCACTTGAAGCCGTCCAGTGTAACATGCTACTTTTAATTTGCAATAACACATGACAAGGACAGATTAATGGCTCTGATGGCACCTATGTCCCTGAAGCTCGTCTTACGGGGGACCCGGTGTACATAACGCGTGTCACACTACATTATCTCTACAGCCCTCCAGTAATGGGGACCTTTTTCTTCCTCAAAGGGCAACCGCTGACTTCAGCCACACCGAGATCACACAGTACAACTATCGCCATTCTGTACAAGGCCTTCTTTATCACGGTTATTTTGTTTAAATTACCAAAAATGTGGACACAAAACACATGACATGCAACAGAAAGTGAGGAACATTAAAACAGTTTGCACCACTAGATCTCCCCTCATTAAGTATTTATTCACTTACATATTTTATGTTTACCTGGTTCTGTATTTACTAAGTTGTCTGACAAGTTCACATGTAAACACTTTTGCAGGTACTTTTGTTATGTGACCTAGACGTAGCAGCTCTTGAGGCTTAGACCTTTCTTATAGCTTTGTTTTGTTAAACAACAGTCGTCAACAATATTTGTGTACATTAAAAATTGTGATTAAAAAATCACAATGAATAACCAAACACAAACTGTTTTACATCACAGAGATAATTTGAGAAAAACTAAAAAGGTAAGCCAAAATAGAGAATTGTGAAAAATAGAGAAACTTAATTTGATAAGAAACTGTATCTGATTATCTTTATATGATAATACTTTTTAAATAAGCTACATTGCTCTGACTGTTTATCAAACTGAAAGCCTTAACATTTGAAAAAAGGCTTCCCCACCTCATTTTAATACGCTTGCAACCTGGAAGAGCAGAAACAGCAGTAGATAGGAAAGAGTTGTGATCTGATTGACCAAAGCAAAAGAGAAGGTTGTCTAACTTGAACTTACAATGTCCTATTTTCCTTCCATCCAAGTGGTTGCCACTCCAGAGAACTAAAGAGACAGAAACATAAAAGAAGGAAGTGGCCTGTTGTGATGAGTGCTCTTTGATATCATTTTCAACCATATCATCCCATCAGCCCCCTCAATGCAGCACACACACACATGCTCGCACACACACACACACACACACACACACACACATGCACATTGCACACACACGCTGCCCCCTCCCTCACTCCCTCCCTCCCTCCCTCCCTGCCTGCACCGGTCTGTTCCTACACCTGTTCAGGCCTCCACTAGGGACATGTTAATTCATAGGCATTAAAAAAGCCAATTGTTTGCAAAACCGATAATCTATTAGCCCTCAGGCGGTGTGTGTCCACTCTCTTGCCTTGGAATGAGAAATTCTGGCTTGGACCGGATAAGCTTCCACTTAATCTTTTAGCATATCTAGGTCTGTTTTCATGCCAGTCCCTTGGGAGTGTATAGACTAGTGTACAATATTAAAGAAAAAAACTTGGGTCTTTTAATGCTGTGCATCCTCAAACAATTAAAAAAAACAGTCAAAACGTGTTTATGTAACTATGAGGTGCAGATAATTAAATAACTGGCTGTGTCAATCCAGAGCTTCTTT
This sequence comes from Labrus bergylta, assembly GCF_963930695.1. NCBI lineage: Eukaryota > Metazoa > Chordata > Actinopteri > Labriformes > Labridae > Labrus > Labrus bergylta. The sequence goes on from NC_089204.1 coordinate 22,975,161, forward strand.
TTCTGTCTTTTTTTATAGAAATCAAAGTAAGAAGCAGCAGCACTGATGCCTTGCCAAGGGGGGGATTAGAGTTGTAAGACAGCTATATAGGATATCTACAGTACATCTAAGCATGGTATAAAATAGAGATGCAGCTCTGTGGGTGCATGGTAAAAACACAAGGCATCAAAAAAGAAAAAGAAGCAGATTGAATCACAACGCTCTCTCTTAACACTCGCCCCGGCCCTGATATACAACATAACAAGTCACTTGAGACAGCACACAGAAACACACTCGGTTGCAGCGCTGTCATAAATGTCATCTTCGTCTTCTTCTTCTTCACACACAGAGAAAAAAAAAATGAAGGAGACGAGTGATGGAGAGAATTAAAAGGATGGGGAGAGAAGAAAAAAAAACACAAAGGGATTTTGTGTGTTCCCTTTTTCTTACCATCGTCTCGTTTCCTCTTCTCGCCGTTGGAGCGAGGGATACCCAGAATGCCGTTGATGGAATAGGATCCCACGGGGTCGTTGGAGGCGCTGGTCACAGGGGGCGAGGCCGTGCTGGGCACTGATGGAGGCAGCAGAGTTGGACTGTTTTATTGGTGTGTTTGCACATGTGAAAAACTCTTTTAAAAGTGTATTTGAATGGGTATTTCTGATGTTGTTGTAATCTGTGCGCCGCTCACCTATAGTGTGGCCCGGCGTGGAGAGTGGTGTGACAGATCCATCAGGGGACGGGTGGAATTGCTGCTGGACTTTGGTGCGGATAATCCTGGCAAAGTGAACAACAGACACGGATCAATCAATACCGCTTCCAGAGCATGGAGATTTCACACCCAAAACCCGGCCGCCCCAGCCGGGACACTTAAACACGCCACATCAGGTTCACTTACACCCGTGCATGTACAAGTGCTCCACCGTTTGGGGGCCGCTTGTATCCTCATATTCAGCCCCTCCTTCCCTTGTCGCAAATAGCCAATCTCGGGGCTTTAGGGCCAATCTCTGTGCTCCTGTGTGAGGCTGAATGGGTTCTGCCCCCTGAGATTGTGGATTCAATCTAGCTGGATTCTGAGGTTAGAAATATGATAAAGTCCCCACACCAGTAAGATGTGATGTGGCGGGAAAGTCTTCATTGCACTTTGGTCTGAATGATCTTGCAAACAAAGCATGAAATCACATCAATTCACCTCAATGATCAGCTTCACTGGCTCTACCTGGCCAACTCTAATAATCTCCCTCTCCTGCTCCCCTCTCCCTCTCCCTCTCCTCTCCTCGCTCTCTCTCGCTCTCTTTATCTCTCCATCGCTCAAAGCTGATCTTTCACTTCTCTCTTTTTCCCCTTTTTTTTTTCTCATTTCTTATCTATGTACTGTACTCCACAGTCTCTGTCTTCCAGGCCCCTGATCTTTTTCTCTTTTCTCCAATTCCTCTCTCTTTTTTCTTCCCTGTACTCTCGGCCTCCTCTCTGCTGTCTGTTGTAGTTTTGTGGTCTCTCTTATATTGCTCAGTTTAGCACACAGGACTCCTCACAGGGCTCACTGAGGATCAGGGCATTTATTGATTGGGACTCTGGGATAGAAAAGATGACGACGAACGGCAGTGAGAAACCACAAATGCAAATGGTGATCTATATATTGCCTGTGACAGAAGAGCAATAGTGTCTTATTTGGCCAACCTACTGTGACCTACTACCACATCCAGTTTGTTTTAATGACATTAACATGTACAAAAATAAAGTATCACAATAATCTGACAATTTGACATTAGAGGATGAGGAGATAAGGTTACGTTTGTAAATTAGAGATTTGTTGTATTTCTTTTAAAGGTACAGCGGGATTTAGCGTAGCTCAGCTTTAGCTCTTATGGGACGTGATCCCATTACATTAAACCATGACTGTGGTAATCTTTTGATTGACAGATGAACGTGAGATCATTGACTAACAGGCAGCGTTGTGTACTGACAGAAAATCCCACATGGACGCCCCTCTCACAGGAGAGGTGTGACAAAAACAGACTTTTACAGACTGCAGATGAGGAGACTGAGGCTTCACGCGTGCAGCAATGAGCCATCAGTTGTGACTCAGGCAGCTATGGGGTTAAGTTCCTCAGGGGCAAAAATGTACATCACACTCTTTTCATTCCCCTCGCTATCTCGTGTGTCCTCCATACTCTCTCCTCCAGGCAGGGCAACAAAGGCTCCTCCAGAAAACACACATCAATATTTTATTTGAATTTCTAACATCTCACCACAACAGTTATCTGACCTCATGACTCGAGGGAGCCTCATAAATTCAAGGACTTTCTTTCAACTCTATGTTGTTGCTATTGAATAAGCAATTTGGATGACTGAATTAATGACATCTGTGTTCGGGTATTGTAAAAAAAAAAAAAAAAAGAAAAAAAAAAAATTATCTCCGAAGAAAGATTAAAATGTGGATCAATAAGATTGAAAGCCGCTTAGAACCTTCTGGGTACACCTCCGTCTCCAGTGGGTGGAAACTCCTCTCTGCGGCAGCAAAACAAAGTGCAACCGAGTCTCTGTGTAATCTTTAATAATTCATGCAGGAAAAATGTGTTTAAAGCCAGGACATCCTCTTTAGTCAACAGAGCAGAGGTCAGACCTCTCTAACCACAGAGACCACCAGGGGTCCACTGTCTCTGTCTTTCTCCCCCTCTGCCCGCCTCTTTAGCTTCTCCTCCTCACACTCTTCCTCCTCCACGTTTCCCAATCCTCCCTTCAAGACCAACATCCAGAAACAACATTAAAACAGCCTGTAGTGGGAGAGTATTGATAACCATGACTGGAGTTAGGTTAAATAAACATTCTTAAATATTATTCTGCATTTTTAGTTGGTTAAATTAATTTCAAGTCATATTTTAGAAATTCTAAGACCATTAAAGGAATTAAAATTCAAAAATGAAACCAGCTTGGTGTCATGAATCTATTTGTTTCACAATAACCACTGCATTGATGTCTAATACATTTTAAAACTTGGTGATTTTTATGAACTTTCTTTTAATTTTGCTACTTTGGTGGGGCTCTACGTCCCTTTTAATTTAAAAGAGCTCTATGAATAAAGCTTATTATTATTAATGTTAAAACGCAGTTGTATCTGTTGCAGCAGCAGGGCCTGGTTTTAATTATTAAACTGATGGAAAACAAAGGTCAAATCTTCTTCCAAAAGTTTTGTGTAAAAACCAAGAGTTTTTTTCCCCCAAATGACAACATAGAAAAAATGTTTCCATACACCTTTGAATGTTTTTGGAACAACAGAGAAAAACAAAGAAAGGGCGCCAAACAAGTTGTTGAAGCCACAATTTCCATAGCAGCCAGATTTTGTAATATTACCATCTTTTGACGTTTTTGGAAAAGATTCATTCATCTCCTACATTTAGCTGCCTGTGTTATGAGACTCTCTACAGCTCATTAAAATGTAATGCGGATGACCAGCTCTCTGGAACAGTGCCTCCTAACCAAAGTTCATCACTCGCAGCCACTATGGGGCTTTTTTTTCACTTTGCACACACATGCACACATGAGGGCTTTTCACCGGTGTCCTCTGTCTAAAGACACTTTGTCCACTGCTGTCCCGCTTCACGGGGAAAGGTGCAGGTGTAGGGTGTCTGCTGCTTTGGAACAGAAACGCTTTTATAGTCCCTTTACGCATAATTCACCACTCGTGTAGCTCGGAAGAAGTCTTTCATTTTTTTTTTTTCAATTTACAGCATTAATTTAAACCTATAATAATACAAACAACGAGGACTATAATAGGGTACATGATAATTGTGTGAGATATAAACCGGAATAATCCAGGATTGTTCAACCACGCTCTTGGTGTAAATGTGTGATGTTTTGTCGCTCCACATTCCCCTCGGTGTTGGAAAACAGAGCAATTGGTTGGCAATAAAGAGGCTGCTGCCGCCCCTGTCGCAGTGTGGTCCGCGTATTGAACGACTTTGTTGGGTATTTCCCTCCGCCTCTGGATCTGGTTACGCGGTATTGATCGGTTTTTATCGAGACAGATGTGATTCTTCGTGGCCCCAGCCTCAGCCCCCGTGCTGGCTGTGTTGTGGAGGGCCGCACAGGGGATTGAATTGCACATGTGAGACCACCCCGGGTAGGGAAACGTCTCGGGCTATAGGACTATCTTTAGCTCAGTGTGCAGATGAAAAAAAGTTACCATCTTATTTAACAGCTGTAATAGTCAATTAATACATGGGTTTTTTTTTTACGCAATGTCTCATTAAGTTTTCGTCGAAAATTTGACTCATTTTACGCACACATTCAAAAGGTAATCTAAAAAAATAAACTATGTTTGACGAATAATTGACACACTTTGAAACAAATTCAGCAAGTTTTTCGATCATCACATCAAATATAACTGTATTTTCCACCTACCTGTTGATGGAGGAAACGCTGGGGACAGTGTCGTTGTCACAGACGGCCTCAGCCAGTAGTCGGTCCCTTATCTCCCAGGCGAACATGGTTGGATTCTGGCGCTTGTAGTCCGCTATTTTATCCACCACTTTCGGAGTTGCAACCTTTGGTTTGGAGCCACCAATGACTCCAGGTTTAATACTGCCGGTTTCATAGTACCTGCATGGAAACAGAGGGATTTGTTCCTGAATGGATCCTTCTTTAAACTCAAAAGTTCAGTCTGATTTATGGCAGGAGTGGTTTAAGAATCGTCTGTGTGGAAACAAATTACCGCCGATCTTTTAGGTCAAATAATTTAAAAATAGCTACAAATATGTTGGCGGGTTTAATCTATTAATTGGTTTGTGTGTGTGTTGTAATATGGGCCTGATTGAGTGTCAGCTGGGAGGTGAACAGAGCGGATTTTTCCACGAAAAGCATGTGTCATTAAAATCACACAATATAAGCAGTGAGACGGACAGAACAAAAGGACAGTTTGGACCTCATTTTTTTTCAGTCTCCATGAGCTTACAGCAGCATGCACGACATGCCACCATGACCTATACTGGTAAATGTTGGTGACAAACATTCAGTGTGTGTGAAATGAAATACCTCTGATATGCCTTCTGATAGCTGAAAAAAATATATTTCAAAATATTATCTCACAGCATCTGTGCTCTGAAGTAAAAAATGATATAGTTGAGCTACTTTTCTCAGGGTTTAAAGTAGACTGACGAAAAAGACGAGTGAGGTGTTTTTTCCTGATGGATTATGATACTTAAATGTAAGTTAATTGTAGCCTCAAAATGTGTTTTGATCTGCAAGTAATCTCCCTATTTTTTTCTGTAACTTTTTATTCACTTAAAAAAAAAACGAATTCTCATACAGTCTCTCATCACATTAAAACAGTCTCATATTCCTCTTGGATATTTTTATGCGTAATGTTTAGCTGTAAAGTCTCATTCTAAAATGTACTACATGATTATGATGCTATTCTCTTGCAAAGGCTGCAGGTGATGGATAGAAAATCTCGGACGTAGAACTGCTGTGTTCAAGCAAAAAAAAAAAAAAGGGCAAAGAGAAAAAATGGCCTGCCTATATAACCGATGACTGAGGCTGAAATAGAGCTGGGTGCGCATATACAAGCTCTATAGAAGATTGATGTTTGACACACATTAAAGGGCTCTGGTGCTGTTGGTGGAGGTGGATCCCCTCTTTTACCTGCCGAGGATTTTGCTGACACAGCCGTGACTGACCCGTAGCTGTCTGGAGATGTCACAGGGCCGGACACCCTGGTGGGCAAGCTCCACGATCCGCTGCCGAACCACGTCCGGGAGGGGTCTGCCGTTCACAAACACCCCGCCGAGCTGGTTCACACCGCCGTGCCCTGCGTGGGACACAACAGCAGGACAGGGGAGCATAACATTACATACCTGCAGAGGACACGGGGGCTCCAGGGCTCCATGTGTGGAGCCAGTTTGGTTTATTTGTTTTTGCGTTTGTTTACAGTCAAAGACGTTCAATCACATTATTATGTACACACAAACAGTGCAATGTATAGAGCCACACACACATTTTTATATTGGCTTTGTTGCTGCATGCTTTCTGAACATTTTTAAAATAAGTAGAATTTAATTTGGAATAATAATAATAATATTAATGATAATAGTAATAGAATAATTATAGCATATTTATAATAAAACAGTTAGAATATCTTAGAAATGCAATCTTCTAAACTGTAACTTTCTAAGAAAATAAAGATAAAAACACAAACAACACAAAAAATAAAATAAAATATATACATTATAAATCGATATCAAATATAAAAATAAATTCAGCTATATTTCTCGTTTCATTCCCCAACATAAAAATAAAACTCCTTTTCCTTTCTAAATGACAATGGACTGCTAAGTCAATATTTTCCAGGAGCTTCTCCTCCTCTGCAGCCTAACACATGTCGCAGATATTACGTTTCAACCTGTTTAATTTTCCTCGCACAATTATTGTAAATAATTTAAATGACCTTTGATAACTCATATTACAAACGCGGACGGTGCGATTGAAGAGGGATAAATAATTCACGCACAGTCCGGCTCTCCTTTACTCATATCATGAGGAGAAAAACATAAACACCTCGAGCTTATCATTTCTTAGATTTTAAAACAAGACCAGCTAGATCTTATTCTTTCCTAAATGTTAAGGACGAGAGGCTGAATAAAGAGACACGTTATTTACACACAGCGTGTGTTGTCTCTGTCATTTCACAGCTCATAAAAGCTTTGTATTTAAATTTGGGAATTTTTGTTTTGTCACTTAGTATACGTGAATGAAGCTCAAACTAACAGTAGCCTCCTCTTTTTATTTTATTTGAATTAAAACATGAGTCAATAAAGCTTTCCCAATTTATCAATAGTAACAAACCTTTTCAGTGACCTTTGCACCTTTGAGAAATATGAATAATGTTCCTGATTTATGACAGCCTCCATCATGATTCTTTTATATTTTTTATTTGTTAAGTCAACGTTACTAAACGTATTTCTAAAGGACTTTCCATGAAGATCTATAACTCGGTTTAAGCAAAAAAAAAAAAAAAAGTGTTTTGGGATTTTCTTTGATATGTTAGATATAAGAAAGCTGCGTTTATGAAGAAGATTAAAACATAACGAGCCATCATGGACTTAACCAAATAAAAATATATAAGAGCACATTTCATGCATGTTTTATGTGTAAATTAGACTGCTGCCCTTGTAAACACCTGCGGTCTGATTTAGGAATGAATTCAAGTCATAACACAGAGGTGTGCGAGTGTGTAAACTTATTCAGAATACTCACGGTGCATGGCCGAGAAGGGGTCCGCTTTGCAGTGAATATCCATGGGATAGCAAAGGAAAGAAAGGTAATCGACTGAGGTCGCCGTTTCGCCTCGGTGATGGAGCTTTGAATAAGTAAAAAAAAAAGATATATATCAAGGATCTGGAGTAAATCAGTCCGTGAGGGCAGAGTCCGCAGGCTGCAGCAGTCAACAACTTCTCGGGGAGTTTTCCTCAAAGTGTGCAGAGAGGCTGTCAGGTGCAGAGCGCACCGGCCGCAGCAACATGGACTCAAACCGGCTTCACAGTTTGTGTTTCAGGGACATCGTGAGGAAAACAAAAGGAATATAGCTGAGAGGTCCACGGGTCCGCAGCGGCCGAAAACAATCCTTCTCCTCTGACGGAGGAGCAGCAGCAGCCTCGCGTTCTAATCAGATCTGGGCGGAGATGACAACAACATGGACACGGAGCAGCGAGGAGCAGGTTGTGTGTGTGTGTGTGTGTGTGTGTGTGTGAGTCCCCCTCTCCTCCGGAATGGGCTGTGCCTGAGCGGAGCTTTGGGCTGAGAATGAAACCCCTCTCCTTGTGTGTCTGTTTCTAAAAGCTGCAGTCCCACAGATCACCCCCTCCTCCTCCTCCTGCCTCCATCCCACAGATCCCTCGCATAGAGATGGATGACTTGTCAGACAAAGGCAATAGATTCCAACACTTTGTGATTCGCCCACGTAAAAACCTGCAGCTCAAATGAGGAGGTCCCTGCATCCGACAGCCAGGAAGGGGAGGGAGACGAAATGGGAAATGATGAGACTTTGGGGTGAAGAATCAAGGAAATTAAAGGCAGGGGGTAGAGGAGAGGTACGGCGCTGTCAGGCTGCTGCGTTGTTTAAAGAGACGCTCCTCAAATGTTTTCTTATGAAGGAGTGTCAATGAAAACAACTCACAGCAGCAGACTTTCACTCAGGGACAGGCTTTCTCTCTTCTTTCTGTTTCAACGTTTTAAAAGTGACGATCAAAAGCAAAAGGCCGAAGATAAATGAATCATAATTATGACCCCTCTGTAAATTAAACGCTCACAATATCGAACTTATATCCCTCATTTCCCTTTACACCTGGGGAGGAGAAGTCATCCACTTTGTGAGCTTTTTTTAAACCCCTGGTAATATGTAGGCTACATCATGCCTTACTATTCCACAAATATGAATCTGGTCCGTTTTCCAATGCAAATATTTAATTCTCCACATTTATAAGGCCTTCAGCCAAAAGGTTATTTTTGCATTCATTTATTTTTTGATGTGTGTTAAATTGAATCAGAAAAATGGGCCTGCTCCTTTAAAAGGAAGTTATCCACATCTTTGAACGAAGAAATAACATTTGAATTGGCTCAAAGCGGCTGTGGCTGGATTTAGATGTGTGTGGTCAGACCCGAGGTGCACAAGGTGAGCTCGAGACCATCCTGCAGCGAGAGTCAGTCAGTAGGCCATCATCATCATCATCATCATCATCATCATCACTATGACCATTACCCTCCTCCTTCTCCTCATGCACTCACCGCCTGTGTGCAGCATCGCTCTGTAGATGGCGCTCACACAGAGGCTTACACGGCCCGCTGTGCTGGTGCAGCAGGCAGGCAGGTAGGCTGGGGCTTGCAGGGGCAGGCCGGGTCAAAGGTTGCGGGTAAGCCTACTGTAGCAGAATTATGCACTCCTAATCTCTTCCGGTGAAACTTAATCCGAAAGGGGAAAGAAGAGAAAAACACTCAATCAAAGAAATGTTTTAAAGGTTGCACATTAAAGGTCTGGGTCACGAGATCAGCATTCATTTCTGCAATAAAGTGTCTTTAAACAAATATTGTCTACAAAGTGTTTCTACATGCAGGAGATAATAATGTTTTTATTTATTATGTATATATATATTTTTTTTCATTTAAGAATAAATATCCTATAATGCAATGCATTCACTCAATTTGATCTGTTTGTTGATATAATATACACTATTATTATTAGGCATTTTATTCAAATTATAATTAGAGGTCATAATAATAATAATATTGATGATCATAATAATAATGTTGCTTCGTGGACGCTGCCCTCTGGACAAGTTTGAGGACGATTCCTCTTTTTTTGTTTGTGTTTTTTTTTTTTTTTTCCTTTTTTTTGGAGGGAGCTTCTGGTACAATATGTAGCACCATGGGCTGTAATTTCACACGTCAGTGCACTTTTGCCCTAAAGCTGCTGCTATTTCCCCCACAACAGCCCGATTTGCCCCCCGTACGCCTCCCTGCACTGCCACGGTGACGTCCCGGTGTCACAGCACTACAGCACAACAAACTGCATGATAATTAAGAAACTGTTAGTCCTGACTTCACCTCTCTCTCTCTCTCACACACACACACACACACACACGCACACACACACACACACACACACACACACACACACACACGCACGCACACACACACACACAGAACCCAATGCCTTTATTGTTTTCGATTTTTTTTTTTTCTGCCTGCATTTCACACCAAAGAGTCTGAGATCAGTTGTTGGGTATGGGCCTTCAGTATGAGAAGAGATGATTTTACTATATTTCAGACACTTAAAATAATTGCAAACATTTGTCTTTTATTTGATATCACCAGAAGTTAAATGTTTGGCTTATTTACAAAAAAATCTCCATTGTAAATAATATTTATCACATGCTTTAATACGAATAATAATTTGTAGAATAGTTTTGGTGATGGAATAAGAATGCTAAAGTGGGAGTTGAAGACAGAGAGGGAGGGAGGAGGATGATGGATTTCCACGGAGGACAAAACAAATCCTCTTCATCCGTTTTTTTTTTTTTTTTGGTAAACATATGGCCTGAAACGCACGTGCACGTCAACAATCGATATTTCTGTTTTCCTCCTCCTGTTGTGACTTCAACGCGTGTTGGAGACCATGCAGTGTGTCCACAAACATGCTCACGTCAGGGGCCTTTCTTCACCTATATCATCTCTGATGAAAAAGGCATATTTATTAGATATGAGACAAAATACACGTTTTGACACATGGCATCACAGGGGAGCATTAAGAAAATGAAAAATACATTTTAGATTTCGTTTACTGTTTTGGGGCACTGGATGGCCATATTTTATTTATTTGCCTGTGATTTTGACCCATGGTGGATCTATTTCAGGTTCAATGTCTTAGTGTGAAGCTTGTAAAAGCATTTAGGCTGATATGTTGAATCATTTAAGTGAAATATTTATTTATGTTCAACAAAAAGAGCATTTTAAAGAATGTTTGATTGTATAAAAAATACTTAAACAACAGAAACATACTGAGGACATCTGTGTCAGTGAACAAAACACTCACCTGCCCAGCTCCTGTCATTCATATACAGCCTATTTAAAAGATTATTTTACCAAATTATAATTCACTCTACTGTTCCCTTGGATCTATTTTTCCTCTATTAGCCAAAACATCCGCATCATACCGGGAGTCACTCGTAATGTCCCTCAATGATTTGGTGTCTCCTGACACCCGCAGCCATATGTGCAGGCTGAGGCAAACTGCAGGATATCAGCTGCGTCCTCAGATTGCTTATTCATGTGCTTTATAACGGGAGCAGATGGATATCAATTTGACTCCATCCTCGACACCGTCACAGATTGATTTTGTACTTGCTTTTAATTTTGCCATAATTAATTAGATCATTACAACTGTTTCCCATTGATCTTCCCATCTAAACCCAAAATTGAGAGGTGAATTAGATTGTGATCTATGTTTTCAATTAAAGCCACAAGCACAAGTGATGTCCATATAATAATAATATTAATAATAACAATTATAACATATTTTACCTTTTTTATACCAAATATAAACACCAAAAACGAACAGAAAAACAACAACAAAGTCGTTGCAAAAAATAGAAGGCATGCGTTGTCTGATCTTAAAAAAATGAAATAAAATAAAAAGGAAAAATGCAGCCATGGAACTGCAGCCTGCTCGCAGTTTTGCCCCACGCAGCTCTGCCCACACACCTGCAAACAGTGACATTAGTGTGAGTCAGAGGGAGAAATCCTTACCTGATCGACCCGCGCTCTGAGCCGTGCCTCTCCCCCTGTCTAATGGTGCGTCTCCCCGATGCAGCCCAGCAGATCTGTCCGGCCTCCTGCGCTCCCTCCCCGGCTGAGCGTCGCGCTTCTCCCCGCTGCTTGTCAGAATCTTTAAGCGATCATCCAAAACTAAACGGTTTAGGCGACAACAAAAAGCGGAAGCATCCCTGCTCCAATGAGCTAGAGATTGATAAAGACAAAAAAAAAAAATCAAAGAACACAGAGTGATGCAGCTGCTGAATTAAGAGGAGTGTAAGAACTGTAAACTTGAATATATGTTGTGTGTAAAAACTGAGTTTGGTGCTCAAACACCTGCAGAGATCGACCCAGCAACATGACTGGACGTTTTAAAACTTGTTCTTGCTTAACTGTTGTGTGCTGATTTTTTTTTTTTTTTGAAACGTGATGTGATCTCTCTTTTTTTTTGAAAAAACTTTTTTTTCTGGATGTACTGATCATGGTTTGTGGTTGAAGTGGCTTAATCAACCTATTTAATACTTAAAGTCAACTTGAAACTATAGTATCTCGATCGTTTTTTAATCATTATTTTTGGTAAATTCAGGATGACAGCTCATGCACGAGAAATAAAAAGAAATGCTTAACATTTCTGTAGAAGTTCGAATTCTCAAAAAATGTACCACGGTTCAAAACACTATGTTATAATTACTGACTTGTTAAAAAGACAAGAGTTATTTGTAGGGGCTAACTGAGCTATGACTCTTTGATGCACAGGCTTACTATTTACACAATGACATGTCTCTCTCTCTTTCTTGCCCTCACAGACACACACGAGTGTGTATATGTATGAGAGAGAGGGAGAGAGAGAGAGAGAGAGAGAGAGAGAGAGAGAGAGAGAGACATAACACAATCATAAGTATTCAGAATACAAAAATGCTTTTTAATTATTCAGCCGTTAACTCAAGCAAAAACCTTGTTGTTTAGAAATGCAGTCACATCTGTTATTGTGACATTTCCCTCTTCTTATGCTTCATATATTTATTTTATTTTAATGTAACTTGCTTTGACTCTTTACCTCTGTAACACAGTCCTCTCAAACTGCACATCCCAGGAGAGTCAGTCCAGTGGGACACCTCACAGAGAGAGGCTACATAAAGTTCCCAGAGGAAACTTTCGCTGTGTGTTTAACAGTGTGAGAGAATACAAAAAAAAAAGTATAAGGGAGAGAATAAAAGTTAGTAACTGGAACATTAACAGATGAATAACCAGTAAAAATGCAATATTACAATATCCACAAGAACGGCAGAGCGTGGTAAAGCTATAAAATCCAACATTAAAAGATTATAGCCTCTCTATCGGCTATTTAACAAACATTTTGTGTTATCAGTCTCTTTACAGTGCTCTGAGTTCAGAAATGGCAATAAGACTGCCACTGGACCAAGGACCAGTAATGGATATTATGGAACACTTTATATCTGAGATACTCAGCTTAAAACAGACCGGTTCATACTTAAAATGTAATTTATACACGGGCTCTCTTTGCAGCTCTCGGTCCCGTGTGTTGAATTGACATGACATGTTCTCAGTATAGAATAACTTTTAAATTAATAAAATCTTCATGAAATCGTGATTTATTCTTCCTAAAATTGGACAAAAAAACTAATTCTTTACAACTTGCAGTGCTGTCTATTAAAACAGCTTCACCTTTTTATCGACTTAAATATTTCAATGAATAACCTCACAAAGAAAATGTGATTTTCTCTTTAAATTTGTGACTGTAAAACAAATATATTTGAATAAAGCTTTCAAGCATGGGCTAAACAAACATTGGCCTTTACATTTTTAATTTGGAATTGCATTAAATTAGCAACCAGCCAATCGTAATGTATGTCATTCTCTTTATTTTTCATTTTGTATGTAAGGTGATTCATAAAACTCCACAATTTACAGCACAAATGTTACATTTATGCAAATATAAAAGCTGGGAATTATGAACTCCTGCAGAAACACCTATCATCCTGTTGTTTTGACAGATTAATGCATTATATTTTGAGGATTAAAATACATTTCCAGCCTAAAGAGTCGACTCTGCCTCTATAATCTTGATATTTATGATCTTAATAAGTGATTTATTTTCTCTGTATTTGTGCAGGCGGCACACTGGGGGTCTGCAGAAACATCCGAATGGGAGGAACCCAAATGGAGGAGCTTAAACGGCCATAAAGCTGTGTGGGCTGTCAGTAATGGAACCTAAGCTCCTCTCCGAGCCTCACACCACATTTACGGGTTATGAGCGGAGTCTGCAGGAGAGGCAGAGTGAAAAGTGAAGGAGAGGAGTGATTTTGGATGGATGGTGTTCAATGTGTGTGTGTGAGTGTGTGTTAGTGTGGGGGGAGAGATCTTATGGCGTAGTCCATTAGACTGGTCAATGGTATCTACTCTGGCCAAGATTGCCAGGGGGCTAACAGGAGGGAGAGTTAGTGTGTGTGTGTGTGTGTGTGTGTGTGTGTGTGTGTGTGTGAGTGTTATGGCTCTTCCTGTTTCCTCTCTAAATTCTCACCTGCATTTCCACCCTTCATCCCCCCCAACTCCCCCCCCCCCCTTTTTAAAAATAGTGTCCCACTTGCTCATGGGCTGAACATTAAATAAACCTCCCTCCTTCACCCTCAAAGCTCCTCCATCTCTCTGTGCCCCCCCTCCCTTCCCCACTCAGAGGCCACCGTAGCTCTATTCACCAGGCTTCACCCACCATTCATCATCGCTCAGATGTGCTTCTTTTTTAAATTTGTTTTAATCTATAGACTTCCAATCTTACATCAAATGTAATATAAATAAACTGATAATAGTTTCTTTGATTTAGTTTGTATAACTTTTGTTTCCATTAACGTCAACATAACAAGAGCAATTGATTCTGTGTGGCTATTTTACTAAAATAACATATCCCTTATTTTAGTATACCTGATATACAGTAAGTTTTATTTCAGCTTAGTAACAACGTCATTGTATTCTATTTATCATAAAGTGCACAGCTTGTGCTCAAACTGCAGTTGTTGACTATTTTTAACATCAACATTGTTCAAATCTGCACATAGTTTTTTGATTTTGTGAACAAAACATACTTGAAAACTCTTTCATGAAAAAAATAGAAGAAAGTGTCCATCATTTATAATACATTTTTTTCAGGTTTCTATTATTAATATTATTATTTTTTATTTTTTTTATTTTTCTACTCTTAAACTAAAATCTCACACGTTCTATGTGGAGTCTGATAATCTAGAGTTTTTGTTTTACCTTTAATGAGTCTTCTGGGTGTAGTTTTCATATAAGCTATATGTAGACTTCGACCACACCCACACACCTGATTTCATGTTATCTTCATTGCCATGTGAAATAAATAAACAGACAAATAAATCTTCCTCTATGAAGAGAAGTTTCAATTCCATGTTTTTTCCTTCTGCTTTGACTATGACATAAACCCGAGTATTGGTTGATATTAAGCAGCCCATCAATATTGTGGTTAAAGGAAAAACATAATATTGGTTGATATTTTGCTCACTTTAAGTAACATGTACAGCCCCCATTGACAGCCCTCTGTAGTTTTATGGTCACACAAACATAGATTTTTTTGGGGGGGAAAATATACTTGCTGTTAGTGATATCAGATTCTAGGCAGTATGGAAGTCGTCCTCAGATACTGGTATATTCTATTTCTCTTCTTAAATACTAAAGTAAGGCTAAACTTTCCAACTGGGATTGAAGAAGAATTTCTGATTCAGACTCTTCTCCTTTGGAAGGAGATAGTCGGCCAAACTAAGTCAACAGCGGGACAATATGTTTCCTGCCCGACGTCTGGATGGTTTGTTGGAAATCTGGGCTGAGCGACAGCCAGTATCATCATCATCAACTCTTGCCAGATTTTCATATTTAAAACCAGCAAGGGTTTAATTACCAAATGATGACAATGTCATATGGTAGCATGATGGCACAGAATGAGGGTGTGTACTATATGTGTGTGTGTGTGTGTGTCTCTCCCCCTGCCCCTACATTTGTTTGTTGTAAATGTGAGTGTGTGATCACCTTTGTATGTTGACAATAAGATGGCAGGTAGCTCAAGGGCCTGAACAAGGAGACAGACAGCGGGCAGGAATGATTCTGAGAGAAAAAAAAACACAGTAAAACATCTGTAATTTGTGATTCCCGAGTATTCAATGGCTGCTCATGGATTAAAGATTAAAATCTATTGTCTTGACAGATGGAAGAGAGAGGGAGAGACCGAGAGAGGGTGAGGAGAGGGGGACGCTCATGCACATCCCATTTCCATTTGTATATGAGCGGCACAGTTTCAGCTAATCACAGTGGAAAAATAAGCTGTCTGCTTGCCTCACTCTGGGCGATGCCAACGTGAGCCTTCACTCCAGCTGTGGAGACATTAGAGACCGAGGAGTCGCTGTGCTGTGATGAGACTGTGTCAGCCTGCAACCAGTGTTTGTTTATTGAGACTCCAGCGGGAATAAAGGCACGGAGACGTGATGTGATCAGCAGAGAAAAATGACAAAATAAAACAATAACATTATGTTGCTGCAACGAGCTACCAGGGTTCCGTGGATGACATCAAGAGACAGCATGAGTAGTTGTTTTTATCCTGGTAACATTTTCAGAAAAGCTTCCTAAAACATTGAAAATGTGGTACAGGGTAGCAAAAATTACGCCAGTTGGTAGATCGATCCAAACACTAACTTGTAAACCCTGGAAAAAAAAGTAGGCTTCTTACTTCTCCAACAGAGACAAAAAAGTCAGCACACTAAATGTCCTTCAAGTAACTTTTTATCTGGGCAAGAGCAGCGTTCAAAACAACAACGGACGCGTTTCAGCACTAGGCCTGGTTGTTTTGTACGTCGCTCTTTACCAGATAAAAAGTTACTTGAAGGACATTTAGTGTGCTGACTTTTTTTGTCTCTGTTTAAGTCTTGCTGCGGTCGTCCACCTGGAACTTTATTCATTGTCGAGTGTGCTCCTTTTTGTTGTTGTTGTTTTTGTTCTTACTTCTCCAGTTCATTTATTTTTCATGTTCCAAAACAGTGTCCTATATATAGATGTTATTCATAGTATAAAATGATAACCTCAGGTCAATACTGTTTTAGAGCATTTTTAGATAATATATTAGGTCATGATAGCAAGCATAACATTTTGCGCTGCTCTGAATAAAGCTGTGTCAAATTAAAAATCTGTGTATCTCCGTCACAAAGGACACAGCACGTCAGAGGGGCTGCAAGCCGAGCTTCTGATAATGTTAGCTCGCTTGTTTGTAGCTGCTCTGCTTGTTTTTTGGTTAGCATTACGGCTATTGTTTGTTCTTTTAAAAAGTGTTGAACGGAATCCAGATAATTCAGAGGTCTTCTCATCTCCAAAACGAACTCGTCTGGTAATCAAAGGGGGTGAAAACACTGAACAAAGCAGCTCAGAGACAAGCGTCAGTGCTGCAGGCTGCTAACGTTAGCTTAGCTTGTTTGTAAGGCTCTTGAGCTGTTTACAGGTTGGCATTCCTGAAACTTTTTAAAGGAGTCATATTTTTCACAGTGGTCTCACCCCTATTAAACAAACTGATTAGGAAAATAATTAATTAAACACCATGAAAACACAGAACAAAGCAACTCCATGTCAAAACTCAGTGTTTCTGTCATGGTGTCCATTGAGCGAAAAGTGAGAGAGATGTGTCAAAGAAATCTTCTCCATATAGAATAGTTATTTCATTTAAAGATTTGTTTGTTTTGATGGTCAAACCATCAGTAAGACAGTTCTCTATCCTACACTCTCTGGCTCAGGCATTAATAACAAAATGAGAGCAATGGTTTAAATCCTAACAGAGTTTAAATTATTCAGCTGTTTATTTATACAGTAAGTTTTGCACAGGTACCAGATTTATACCCAATAAGCAAATTCCCAAATGTAGGTGCTGGAATCAAAAAGATAACATATACACTATCTCTAAGATCAGAGCTCGAGGCCAACCAGTAAGAAAGGCTACTGAGGGGTTATAATAAAAGGGTTTGTTCTGTCATTAAAATTAGTCAGTGGTTTGTATGAAATGTTAATAATTGTGGACAGGAAGAGCTGCATGGATGAGTTAGAATTACTTGTTTAGTCTGTGTGGTCTTCACTTAGGGGGATGTGTGTGTGTGTGTGTGTGTGTGTGTGTGTGTGTGTGTGTGTGTGTGTGTGTGTGTGTGTGTGTGTGTGTGTGTGTGTGTGTGTTGGGGGTAATGGTCTGGTCAGTGGAGTGAAGCAGACCACCTGAGAGTTGTTTTTGGGCATTAGTGTGTGTTCTCCCTCTCTCTCTCTTTCCGTGTGTAGGTGTGTGTTTGTGTGTGTGTGTATGTGTATGTGTGTGTGTGTGTGTGTGTGTGTGTGTGTGTGTGTGTGTGTGTGTGTGTGTGTGTGTGTGTGTGTGTGTGTGATATATGACACTGGCCATCTGAAGGAGGTGCCTTTGCTCTCCCTCTCCAAGCTGCATGAAAGGGAGCTGAGAAGCCTGATGAATTAAAGCCTCTCTTCAATAAAACATCAGAGTCTTTCAGTAACACACGCTTGAGATGCCCCAGTAATTGACTTTTTGGACTTTAGGATTTACATGAACCCTCCAAAAGCAGCTTACCTGTGCAGCGATGCCCCTTGAGTCTGCATCCATTCCCTGCTGATGTGGATTTCCATAAACTCATGCAATCTCTTTTTATTTTTCCCCCCTCTTCCAACTCCGATAAATGCAAAGCTATCCACTGTAGATAATTTGAGGGATTTATTGAAGTGTTTGAATTTATTTATCTCGAATAAGAAATCTTGCCGTATAAATCTTAATCCAACAAATTTGGCACAGTTTATTCTAATGTAGTCAGCCTACAGATTCCACTCAATGCTTGTTTACTCATTTATAGAATTAACATAAGTAATAACACCGGACTGATTTTATTTCTCTGCTTAAAGACATCCTACACCTGCAGCCCAGTCAATTCACTCGCTAGTTATTATAGATAAAATATATTTTGCATCATTTAAATCCAAAAAAACTTGAATTGTTTACATGCAACATTCTGCCTTTTCAAGTGAATCCACAAAATAAATATCCAGTGTGCCTTACAGAGACATTTTATTAGACAATAAAAACTGACATAAACACTTATAGTAGACAAGTTCAGAATATTAAAAGTCAAAAACACACATTTTTGACTGTCCGTTTGATCAATTATTATTAATCGGAATTGGAATATGGAGTGAAAATGACTTTTTGGTTAAATCATTACAAGTGCAAGATGGCATTTATCTTTGTATGTGTCACCATTACTGACATGTGAAATCTGGATGGGATAATACCAAAGATCGCAGTTTAACATTGAGAAATCTGTGTCCTGGAGAGATGGTGCTGGACAAAGTTGTGAATTTCCTCCTCATCTCAGTCAGCACATAATAAACTCTTTAACAAGACGGGGAAAGTAAGAATGAAGGGAGATCTATGGGAGGGGCAGAGAAGCTTGGCAGATTTAATTAATTACTGCATATTAAAATGTTTGTTTACAGAAGTGAGCAGCTACAAGAGGTCCGATGTTAATTAATTTAAGGCGTACTTCCCACCAGCCTCAGCGATGTGTCACGAGCTGCAGAGCGACTCCCTTTGGCAGCGACTCGGCGTCTCATTGGATATCCATCAATTGCTATGAGGTGTGTAAGAAACAAAGATGCACGCTGCACAAATTAGACTCAGTGTTAACATGATTGCATATTAAGATTTCTAATTAGCGTGCAGAAGGAAAAGGTGAAGCGGTGGAGGAAGATGTGGTGCATGGACGTTCAGGAAACAAAGCGGCTGAAGGATGCACATTTGTCTGCGGATCATCTACTTTTTCTGTGTTACTATTGAAATGGCTGAATCTGCAGCTCTGAGTCCACGTTAAGCAGCCCAGATGCTTGCTCCTCATGTATTTGTTGACATATTCAGCATTTGGACAGAGTCAGACTGCGTAACACGTGTGCTGCTGCTTCTGTCCAGTCTCCAGAGGTTCCTCTTTGGACAATGATGTATCTGACTCCCCTTCGAGGTCAGCTGGACTGAGTCCAGAACATCACCTGCAATCAATAGTGTGGGTAAAGCAGGCCCAACTGAACGCATGTGAGGGCAAAGACTCCACTCAAGAGCCCACTGTGGGAAAAAAGGCCGGCATGGCCCATTGGCTTGCTAAAACCAAACCAGAGCCAGACTGGGACGCCTGATGCACTGGTGTCTTTGGGAGAGGGAGGCTCATAAAAATAGAGACAAAGAGATCAAGAAAATAATGTGTTTTTTAACAACTCCTTATTTAATAGTTTTAGAAAATCATAGCACGTCAGCTTGATCATTAATAAATCTGCAAACAGTAAAAAAGTGTATATACGTGAACATAAGTAAATTTTCTACACAGACATGGGTATATATCTGGTAACTTGTCCAAAGACAGAAAAAGAAAACAACATTTTTGCAAAGGTTTTTTTCTTAATTGATTGGATTTGTTTGTATTTCTTCGTAATTCTTGCAAAATGTGATCGACCGTTTTGAATATGTGCTCCTTATTTCGTCTGTTTGTTCCTCTGTGAAGCTCTTTGGGGCTGTATGTGAAAGGTGCCATAAAAACAAAGTTGAGAGCAAACAATCAAGCACTGTCTTTTAAAATGTTATTAGCTGCTAACAGTGAGGGTCTATTTGTTGCAGCGGGCTACATGAGGACACATCAAGCACACAAAGAGAGGGGGAGAGCCAGGCAGGGAGAGGGGGTGTTCATTGAGGTGAAGAATGGCTGTGTTTGTGGGGATGCATGTAATTATTTCACTTCTTAGAGTCATTATAGGCCCTGCCTGCTGTACTGTCAGCGGCTAAGAACCTTGCATGTACGTGCAGAGCACCAGTGTAATGTTGTGCTGTGGCAATCTAACATGTGTTTCCCTCAAAGTGCTCTCTTACCTCCGGTTGTGATTATCAGAGCAATGCTGCAAAGAAAGGCAAGAATGTCCTCCATCAAACACAAATAGGCAATAAGACAAATCATTAAAAAATGTGTAAAAAAATCCAAGAGACATGATTTTAGATTTAATAGTTACCCTTAAAAGTTAACAATTCTGCTATATTTTCTGTGAAAACGTGTGAAAATATCAAATATAGTTTTTTAATCCCTATGGACATGTTTCATTCTTACAATAACATGCATTTGGAGTATTCAAAAAAAATGTTTTCTTGCCTTTCTTGAAATAATGAACACTGAAGAGGTGACAGGACATTGGGGAGTTGGTAGGGATGTGATAAATACCCTTACAGTAGTTAGGATGGCTGCTATCTTGATTTGATAGTCAATTACTATTTCTGACATCCTGCTGTCAACAGAAGGTAAAAATACAAAAAAATCTGTGACTTCATTATGAGAAAAAATGTATGGTGATGCGATCTAAAATTAGCTAGACAGCTACACCACCTTTTGTCTTTCTCGTTCTCTGTCATACACAAACATACACACCTTTCCTGAACAGCCTGTGACATAGAAAAACTAACCCATTTATCCAATATAGACTGCTGTTGCTGCTGCCCAAACAGCCATGGTGTATTTTTTATTCTTAACTCTCGGCTGCCGACAGAGCTGCAACTGCTTCCTCAATCAAGACCTGCGAGAGGCACAGTGCAGACTCCACCGCTGTACACACTGAGGCTGGGACACCAAAGCTGGGTGGGGAAAGTGGCAGATGCTCTGCTGTGCATGGTGTGTGTGGTGTGTGTGTGTGTGTGTGTGCGTGAACTCCTACTGTAAGTGGGATTTGAAGAATTGGCACAGTCATCTGAGCAGCGCTCCGCATCTCTCACAAACAAATGAAGGCCCAGAGCCTCAAAGTGAGATTGATATCTCTTTCTGAACTTCACAGGGAATATTCTGAATATGGAGAGGGCTCCCTCAGTCCCAGGGGATCCAAAGGCCGCCTCCTCTCTCCTCTCTTCTCCACCTACACGCCAACAATAACAGGAAAAAATGGCTTTTGTGTTCATCAATATTCACTCATTCATCGTGTGTTCTGGCAGCTGAAATGTCGACAACCTCGGCGCAATGGATGGCCCAGAAATCCACTTTGTCGCAACGCGGAGGATGTCTGAAATTGAGTTTGGAATTAAAATAGAACAATCCCCAATTTTTCTGGACCGGAGGCAGGGCCATACATTTCACTTAGTGACTGAAAACTTTTCAATTTGTACGACGGGTCTTCAACAGAAGCCAGCCATTAAATAGGTCAAGGATGGATGTACCCAGGCTACACTCTGCTCTCTGAGACACACAGAGAAAGTTGGAGCACGCTTGCAAAAACATCTGTTTCACACAAAAGGAAATGCTTACAACTGAAGTGTTACACTCACAAGCAAATAATGCATTGAATAGATGTATGAGTTAGGGTTTTCTTAAGAGAAAGCTGTGCAGCAAAAGCAACTAACTTATTTCAAAGTTGGCTAGCTTCTGCTGGTAAAAACAACAAAAAGAAAAAATTGGAAAAATCAAAATGCTTCTTCACATTTTCCAGTACAATGTGTAGTCACAGGAAACAGATCCTTGTGTGGGATTCATCCCAGCCGATATAACGATTATCACCACATGGTGACTTTGACAAAGCTGGCCCTGATCTGACTCACTGACCTGCTCCTGCATGGGTCACAAACTAAGCAAAAGTTTACGACAGCGAGGCAGTGAACCTGGGAACACGTCTCTTTTAAAACCAGCGTCTGGGAAATCTCCTGATATTTTTCAGGATCGATACAACATGCTGATATGTTTTTAATCGTGCAAAATTGATGCAGATTTGTTTTTGTCATTTTCATAGTGGATACACATAGCTGCTCAAAGCACATGTCCAATCATAGGATCACTGATTTTTACTTTTTCAATATCAATCACCCAAAATTATTTTTTGCCACTGTTTTATCCAAAACTGTATATCTTTGTGATTTTTTTAAACACTGATAGTGTGATGAATTATTCGAAATAACTGCATGTTTTTTTTGTGTAAAGGATGATAAATCTTGAAAGTCAACATTTTCTTACATTGCAGTGATCTAAATTTGCAGGGAAACATGCTTGTCCCTTCTTTCATGACACTGAGAGCATGTAAAAGTGAAGCTAATCCCTCTTGCCCCCTTTTAATCTCACCCTCTTAAAGCCACTTCATAATGATCTCCCCCTGAAAGGTAAATCAATTATATAACGACGACAAAAGACCGTTTTGTCATAAAATGGTAATTAGTTTGGGTCCTGACCTCCCTCTTGGCACCTCGACTCCCCCAGCTGAGGACTGGGGCAGGTCCGCAGTACGCACTTAACGACAGGCAGGCGTAACACACTGGCTCAGCATTGTGGGGCCTTTGTCTTCATTCAGGGGGAGATGAAGTTCTCGCCGCCACGTTTATCAATCATGGAGGGGCTCCAGCTGTTCCACGGGCCTCGGCCTGGCTTCAACAGCCGGCTTACAAATTGTCTGTGAATAGAAAGAAAAAAGGTCCCCCAGCACATGCATTAAAACCCCACCGTGCACACACAAACAACCATTAGCATTAGCCGTATATTAATGCACAGACCAGCATCACGTGTACACAATCACACCGTCACAAAAGCCTTCATGGCACATGTACCAAAATACATAATGCCTCCTATTGTTCCCCGTCTGGTGACAAATGTTCCTTCGCAGCCTTTTCACAGACTCGACCAACCCTGCCGTCTGCTCGCTGCAATTACAAGATGGATTAACAGCTCTTTCTAACACTGTCATCATCACCTTGCATGCCTTGGAGGAGTCTGAGGATGCTTCATTCCTGGATGAGAATCATGTCCAATTACAGCTTAATGAATGAAGGAAAGACATATAATGGTGAGCAAATCGGGCATACTGAAGACAATCACAATAAACCCTCAGCTTTTATTGTATTTTTTGGTCTAAACATACCCCGTATCAAATGTTCATTATCAAACACTGCAGGTAAAGAATGATTGTTGTGTCTTTGCATGGGTGATCTGTTAGCTTTCCCTGAGCTAAAAAAAAGTCAAAAACATAGATAGATGAACATATGAATTAGCTGTTCTCCAAGGTCAAATAGTGATTGCGTTGTTACTCTCACATGCCACAGTGTCACAGTGATCTGCACTTTCACTTTTTCATCATATTCTGCACATCAACAAAATAGCAAGAGTATGAAGTGAAGGAGACAAAGAGAGAAAGTGAAGGAGACAAAGAGAAGAAAGAGAAAGGGATACAAATTGATCGTTTGGAGGCCAGATCAGTCATAGTCATCCTGGGTGGATGGATGAATGTCTTTGATGGCCACTGCAGGTTAAGGCAGGGAGAGAGTCTGAGAACAAGAGAAATTGGTTTGGGCCCTCGGGAGGGGAATCAATGTGCGAGGGGCATGGAAGTGCTGTACTGTTGTTCTGTGCAGGGCTGTGGGGGTTGTCCAAAGTTTGAGGGGTCGTGAATGTGACAGTTGAATTCTCTTTTGAAATGTCCACATTTTGTTTGGTTCTTCCAGACAAAAAAGAGCTCTCTGTTTTAAAATGGGATGAGTTGGAGGGCCAGATTCCAATCTGTTTCTATAATTGGGATGTCTGAAGGCAGATTTATGGCATCTAGTCATACCAATTATAGCTGTTCCTGTAGGTGTCATGTTGTGTGACTGTGCCTACCATTGGCTGCCCATTTTAGGAAAGTTCCTCCCCTCATCATTCAAAATATGAACAGTAAGAACCTCATTAAGCCATCCAACAACTATTTAAATCCAACGATGACAACAGCAGGTTTGGATGGTATTGGGTGCTTTTGACATGTTGGTTAAATATACAAATAAGGCGTTAGAAATACTTGATGTCTCAAAGTTTTAGTTTTCAATTGATATTTTTATAGGGTATTTCTTAAAGATTTGTTTTCTCTGAAGGGATTTTGCCGTGTGAATGTCAGGTCTATCATCTCCATGTGAAGATTTTCCACCAAAACAAGTTCTCCCCAAGGACGATTTTGTATCAGTATTGTGGCTGCATCCCGGGAATATTGGTCAACTGTGATGGATTTAAAGAAAAACATACAAACTAACAAGAACACTTTCCCCCTTCGTGCAGATATATAATCAATCAAGTCCAATCAAACCTCTGTTATTACTGACACTGAGCTAAAGACTCTCTAAATAACTGTCTATAACTATAAATGTTTTTTTTAGGTTACAGAAGAAAACTGCAGCACTGTGTTTGGCAACACATGCACACAATTAAAATTGTTGTATGGCAACTTCTTGATACTGAACCCTGATCATGCAAAGGTTCGATTAAGAAACACTCATCCCAAAACAAAACGATGGACTGTGTGGACTCAACCAGGGACCTTCACCAAAAATCTGAACCAAGTCTTATAGGAAACTGATGAAGATGCAGGTTGTTGAATAAACAAAACAGGTTGCATTAACTGAGATGGTGCTTTGATGGTGCTTTGATATCTAAGTTATCAGATTGTGTTAACAATGAGAGCAATCACTTTAATGAGCTCTTATGCAAATACAGTGAGAATTGAATTCAGTAACATTTAAACAATAATGAACTGAACCCAACAGGTGTGGCAAAAATATCAGTTATTTCAAAAGTATAAATTTTTATGACAAGATCACAAATAAAAGCATCACTTCCTTTTTGGCTAAGTCAAAATTGTTTCTGTTACCTTTAATTGCAACAATATTTAAATTCTATATATTTTTAAAAACATGTGTTTCTTAAGTCTATTTAAATGTATCTCAGGGCTTTTTAAGTGTCACAAAGCCACTTTAACTTCCACTCTTTCCTCTGACACCTGCTGTCCAGTCGGCCCCGGGGGGGTCAGCAGCTGGTACGGTCGGTATATTTCATTTTGTTCTTTTATGGAAAAATCCAACAGCTACCAAATGACGTCCCTTCATCTCCCTTGGCTTTAATCTTTGACCAGAGGTAGAGGATGAGGAGCTGCTGAGGCAGGCTGTAAGAAGCTTTAGGGGGTGTTGCACTAAGAGTGAAAGAGCCCAAATATAATCTGTGACGAGCGCTGATACTCTATGTTTTTTTTTTTTTTTTTTTTTTTACACTAATGGCAGCCAGTATCTCACTCTCAGAGGCAGTAATGGAGTTTTATTAACTGATTAGTCTCTATTTTCAGGGTGGAAACAAGAATCAAAATCTCATGCTAGTTAATGGGGCCGTTGTGGATTGAATAGTGATGTCTTTTGGATTATGATTTTTCTGTCTTTGAACGATGATGCAACCGAGTGTCACGTCGACTGCGCTCTGGTAATGAGTCATGTGACAACTCCTGGGGTTTCTCCTAACTATCCAGGCAAATGTCAGCAGTCTACCCCCCATTCCCTTTGATGACCTATTAAATATTATGAGGACCACCTCCTGTGTGCACTGTAGTCTCACTCATATCAAGATGGTGTTTAATGCCCATGAGACAAACAACAGACAGATTAAAGCTATTATACTCTGCTGCACTCCCACGTTCGCCCTCTGCAAAGTGGAGTTTGTGATGACTTGTTTAATAGTTTTGTGGCTCAAAACCAGTTTATGCAGTAAAAACACAATGTCGGGTTATAAACGACATCCAAGGATTTATTGTACAGTGATCCTTCAAAATGAAAAGAGAATTTCTGGCGTCTGCAGCGGCTCATTCTCACATTGTGTCACTTAAAAACACAGAGGGCTTACCTCACTTTGATCCAGGAGTTGTTATTAATAAAGCTACTGAAAGCTAATCAACTTCAAATGCTGCTTGTCACATAGAGATTTTATGAAGACAAATGATGATTTTATCCCCACAGCCAAATGACGGACTTGACGTTCTTTTCCAACACGGTCATTTTCTGGCTTGTGAGTCAAGTATAAGGAGCTAATTATAAGACGATCCGGGCAA
Source organism: Labrus bergylta (assembly GCF_963930695.1). Lineage (NCBI taxonomy): Eukaryota > Metazoa > Chordata > Actinopteri > Labriformes > Labridae > Labrus > Labrus bergylta. The sequence goes on from NC_089204.1 coordinate 23,001,384, forward strand.
AAATAACTCCTCATTCTCAAGAATAATGGGAGAGAAATGTTATAGATTAATGACACTATTTATCTTTTTTAAGTTTCTGTCTTTCTCCGCCGATGGCAGCGCTCCCCAAGGAAAATATTCATAAAAATGAAATTGAAGTCATAACTTAATGGGTTATTAAAATCTTTGAATGCACATCACTTCTCCTTTTGCGGCGCTGTAAATTTAAATTGAAGTTAGTGGCGTTGGAAGACACCGGCAAGAGTTTTTTTATGGTGGCACAAGAGAGGGAGGACATGCATCTCTGTCAGTGAGGTATTTGCTATTCTAATTTTTATGGCAGGACCAGATTATCAGGCAGGGATGTCAGCTTGTGGAGGTAGACTGCTGACAACACCTCAGCCCTCAGCCATGTGTTTCCATTAGGAGCCAGCGTCCAGGGGTTTGTTCCCTCCATTATTTTTCTATTTCTGTCTTTTATCTCGATTTAAACTGAGACTTTCTGCATATTCCTCCACTGTCATTTCATGCCCTTTCTTTTTTTCCCCCATCTCTCCTCCCTTAGTTCACTCCAGATCTGCTAGTTTCTGTCTGGTGTTTCTCCTCAGAGGGGGCTAAGGTCTCAGAAGAAAGAAGGGAGATTGAAAGATGGCACAAGTCTCAGGGCGTGGAAATAAAAAGCGAGTGGAGGTGGGACACCTATCTTTAGCCTGATGTCTATGCACCGACACAGTGCCAAAGAACGTAAGATGTATGGAGGTGATTGAAAGAGAGAGGGCGAGAAGGAGGAGGAGGGGTCCATCATCTCATCCTGAAGGGTGGGAGGAGTTTTTTTCCTCAAGGTCAGGGTTCAAATTTATTTATTTCCCTGGAAGTTACAATGAAATTTTACCGAGTACTTTGCTCTGATGATGAGCGAGATCAGCGCCCATAAATTTGTCTTGCCATTTGGTTGCCGGTGATGAACCATTTATTATGCCGCCTTCAAGGACACGCCGTGGTATTTGTACGATAGTGCTATTCTATGTAATGATATCCATTTCATTGTGCCATATAACACAAATGAGAAAATTAAGAATAAAACCGCACGCTGCAGAGCAGGGCTAGCTTTTATTCATAGCTATCTAATAGGATATGTACAGTAAATGTCACATGATATTTGTGATGCCCTTGTCCTGGTTTTACAGTAGTGCTTTAAATGTCGATGTTGTCCTGCAGGAGAAGGGCTTTTGGGACGTGCAGCACAGGTGAATTCTTGAATATTTTAAAGCTACAAAACACAAAATATGCGGTGACTTTGTTCCCGGATGAATAAGGTAATAATGGACGACTTCCAAACAGAGCAAATTACGCTCATGCATACTTTCTCACATTCATCTTCTCAGAGAAAAGGCCTCTCGACTGCACACTTTCCCCTCTTTTTTTTTTGTGTTGCCTTTCAACACACAACAGACACCTCCAGGGTCCCTCAGAGGGCATGATGAACTAATGCTCTTTATTGATTGGCCGTTTAAAAGCCTCTTGAAGCCTTGGGAGTATGTTAATGCCATGAGGCCCCTTTCCCCCCGCTGCCCTGCGGTCCCCAGGGGCCCTTGTGTGTATTCCTTAGTGGGCTATCATAGGGAGTTCATTAATGGTCAATTACTAATATCTGATGAGGCTTATTGTGTTACTACAGCGCCGTAACTGGGCATCTGTCTCTGCTGCTTTGCAAACAGACATAACAACAGCAGCACACAGGCTTTAACTGGTGGGGGGGATCACACACTTCAGGTAGAAGGGATAAGGAACACTTTCCTATTATTTAAGACTCTTATGTGGGTTTAATATGATTTATTTGACTTTAATTTGAGGCATGTTATTTCTGCAGAGGGGACCTGCAGATACCTGTGGGATTTTTTTCCTCAGTAATTTTCAATTCATGTTTAGTGATTGTGCATGGTGAAGAGCTTAAAGTATAACATATTGGAGCGCGCACACGATCCTGACCTGTTTATGCACGTCGACTTGATAGGCTGTCAGGGCCCCAAGTGGGAAGATGCCCCCACACGAATGAGGCGAAGCGTCCTTTGACTGCCGGGCTGATATTTGTGGATAATAAAAGGAATAAATCAGACAATGGGGCTGAATATTTCATTTGTTATCCATATTCCTTTTGGGAAAAATGATACAGAAATGTAAAAACAGCAATTTCCCACAAGCCCCTGCTGGGATTGTGCCGGAGCAGAAGGGCTGTTTTCATGTCTGAAGATAAAGTGCATCTTTACCAGCCCTACTCTCTGTGGAATAAATCTAACAGGCAGCTTATACATTAGACCTGTTCCAATGCAACATGGTTCTGCATAAATATGTTACCGTAATATGTTATTATTTCCCTCTTCTCACTTTCTGTCTGTCAACATGTCTCTCTCTCTCTCTCTTTCATGTCGTGTATGTACTCTCAGTGGGACAATATTAAATCTCTGGGACTTTTTTTTTCAGAGTGGGCAGGAGAACTTGTGATGACATTATAATGACCTTCACTTTTCGCTCCTTCTGCTGATAGATCCCCCGAGTTATCTCCCCCTCTGCTGAGAGGTGAACATTATCTGACTGAAAAGGGGCTGTGAAGTGATAACCACAGTGCATTGTGGGCACTAGGCTACTTTACAAATGGGAGAAAATAAACACAGCAGGGTAGAGTGGAGGCGCTGTGCTCGACTGGCTCTGGTCCCAGATTCAAGTCAAAGTTTGGAATGTAGTTTTTCGAGTGTATCCCAAAGCTGATAAAGAGCTAATCAGAAGCCGTATCCAAAGAAAGGGGAAACCGAAGAGTGCAAAGGACAGAAGTTATTAACATGAATCAATGAGCAATGACACTCACAGTAACTGAAATGTGAGCAGTGAGCATCTTCCCAGTTTCACCCAACAAACTGTTTCCAACTTTTAATAAAATCATCTTTTAGCTGAACTTAAAAATATAAAGCCACTGGAAACCCAAAACCTTCGTAGCCTTCAAACTATATAAGTTTAGGTCGTATGTGCATGATAGTAGGCATCTAAAAGTATTAAAATCAGCTTCAATCTGAATTCAAAATATTGTCAGTGATTTTCTAAAATCCTTTTTTGCTTTTTGGCATAGTTAAGCGATGCTAAAATACACAAACAATAACAAATTTACAACACAAAAAAATAACAAATCATAAGAGGACTGCAGATGCTGCAGAACTGCTGCATTGCATTCTTATATTCAAGAGCAAAAATCTCTGCTAACTTTGGATGTGAATGCTAACTTCTAACTTACAATACGGATGGCATTTTGTTACTCACCATTCAGCGACCATTTGAACCGAATACAACCTCAGACGGCAAGGCATCTTCTGCCTCTTCAGATTCTGAATCAGACGACACAAACATATCAATTGCAAACACAGACATCACTTCTGTGGGCGGAGCCTGGCAGATCAATCAATGTTTTGTTGATGCTTAATGGGACTCGTCTCTGATATCGTGTATGAATATTAATATTTCAAAACAAAATTCCAGAAGCTTTAGACACAAAGACTCCATTTCCTGTAAAAACGTGCCTTGGTGTTGCATAATGAGTGGAAGTCAAAAATGCAGATGGTTACGAAGCCAACAATAAAATATTTGTGCAGATTGATGATGCCAAGAAAAAGTCGCTTTTTTATGCCAACTCAGCACTCAGTCCCACTGTGCCCCGTCCCGTCTGTCAGTGGACCCTTTAGTGGCGGGGTGCACGGGGGTGGCAGGGGCTGAAAGCAGGGCAATTGGGATCAGTCTGTGTCTCACTGCCATTATCAGTTTTGCCCTGACAACACATCTACTTTTCACTTTCACCCCACAAATGGGTGGGGGGGGGGAGATGATGGACATGAAAATGAGCTCCTCTTTTTTCACCTCCTTCACTGAATGGATGGAAGAAAATGTGGTGTCATATCTTGTCAGAGTTTGGCTTCTGTCCAAGAGGATATTCATGCTGAAGAGGGTCCAGCCACCGCCGCTCTGCTTCAGATTTCACTTTTTAACAAGAAGGAACTGACAGGAGAGTGAGGTTTTCAGAAAATTCATTGGAATACACCGTGATGCAAATGTTTGCACGGTAACTTCATCACACGCTCAATCCATCGCTGATACATTACAAAAGGAAATATTTATGTTTCAAGCTCCTGTAATGGTTTTTGTTATGATAATGGTTACTATAAATGTTGTCAATGTCAGAAAAGGAGATGAACAAAACTCTTTCTATATTTTTTTTTATTGCAGGTTTTCAATTTCTTTTACATAGTGACCAAAAGAGTCAATGTTAGGAGTTTTTTGACAGACCCTCCCAGTAAGTAGTGTATAAGACAGTCAAAAGAGAGGAGGAGATTTTTTTTGTTAAAGGGTAGTAAAGGAACGAATCAGTAAAGACATAAGACCTACTGCTTTGCCCCCTGGCACTGCCACAAAAAGTTCCTCAAGGTTTCTTGAATATGATTTTTTGTACTTTTAATATTTACTAAAAATAAAAAAATCCTGCACACTTTGAGTTCAGTCACTTGACAAAGGTTCAGAGGGACTGAACCGTTGTGATTTTTTTCAAATAAATTGGTGGTTCTTAGCAAGTGTGCAGGATTTTTTTCTTTTCAAGTGACAGTTTGTCGTCCTATGCACCTTTTTCATGAGATAGTATGAAGTGAAAACACCTCCTTAATATACCTGAATATTTGAAAAGGAGCATTTAACAGTGCTGGAATTCTCTTCAACACAAAGTAGCTGCAGCACCATCAGTGTATTCCAAACAAGAACTGCATTAATATATATTATTGCATATCTTTTAAAATCAGCTATTCTGTAAATAATGTTCATTGTAAATAAAGTTTAACTTGGAGCAATAACAGAAAAAAAAACTTCTGCAAATGTGCAGTTCTTCCTGTGTTTTGTCACCGGCTCCACAGATGACGGTCTTTAAAGTTGTGTCTCTGCTGAATGATTTGGATCTACACTGGGCAGAGATTGGGGGGGAAGGGGTTAGGGGGGGTCGGAATGGCCGCTCTTCTGATCATTGATGACCGTCAGCCGGCGCAGTCCTCCGGTGATATGTGGGCCCTCCGAGCTCCGGTAGCCCCACCACACCACACCCTGGGGTGCAACAAATATCAGCATTGTAATTTCACGCCTGTGATTATTATCGCGAGCTCTATCTCTGACTGGGAATCCTCCACCCATCCTCTTTAGTCCTCCCAGCTGAGATACTGTTTAACAGCCTCTCCCCTGGACCTGTGCACTCAGACACACACAAACACACACACACACAAACACACGCAGTGTTTTAATGTCTGCCCTCCATGGGCCCGTTCTAGTCTTTCTCATTTCTTCTTCTCCCATCTTCTGTTAATTCACCACCATCTGCCTCAGCATCTGTTTGAGGAGTTAGGAAAAAAAATGTCTGCCATGCCGGAGAAAGTCTTCGCTTTTCTCTCTCTTGTTTTTCCTTCTTTTTTTCTGTTTCTTTTCTTGATTCCTCACCCTCTTGTGCCCATTTAAATGCCAACAGCAGCATCCTCTTCAGTCTTTGTCTGGCCTTCTGCTCCACCCCTTTTTCTAGTCGGCACAGATTTAGCATAAGCTCCCAAAAAAAAATGGGATCCTCCCCCTCAGACTCCTCAAAACACACACTCACAATCTATGTACTGAAACTCTTCCTCTCCATTTTATCATCCAGAGGGAAATGACAGAAAGGTCAGTTATATCAAAGCACCTCATAAATATCTACAGACAACAGCAAAGTACATTTCTCTCTCTTGATTTGACAAAAAAAAAGGATGATTAAAGATGGATGCTATATTTAAATACATTCAGAGTCTCTTTCCTCCCATCCTTTCTTTCTGCCTGCTGTGTGCCCTCCTATCTCTCCTCTCTTCTTTGAGGTTTTAGGAAACAATAGATCCGTCCACTCCACAGCCGGCCTGAGCCACAGGATCCGTTCCTGCCAGAAGAGATTACAAGCATTCTTCCACAGAGCAGGGGCTGCCGTGGAGACCTGTGATGCTAGGAGCGTTCTGCAGACTTTCCTGAACATGTCTGTGTCTTTAAGAACAGAATATGAACGGTATAAATGGATGAAATTATAAAATGCATGTCATTTTCTGAATATGTAAGTCTAAAGAAGGGTTTTTAATACATTACTTAAGGATGAATATGGTGCTGTGCTGCAGGGTAGTGAGCATCCTCCCACAGTGTGAAAAGATAGTTGAATTAAAATCTCTGACTGTTGATGAGTTTTAAGATAAACTTTCAGTTTTCAATGTCTTCCTTTTGTAACTCTTTAGTTGTTTTTTTAAGAGGCTCATCTTGTAAAAATCTTTTTTTTTAAAAGAAAAGGGGAAATAAATACATGTATTATTAGTAATATTCATAAGGGAAACATTTTCTGTTATTTGAAGTTTTAAAGAAGTACAATACTTTACTTTAGAGGACAGGCACTTAGGCGAGGAACGAGTCCACCCAAGTATCAAGCATACTATACACATTGTTTGACTTCATTTGCAATTAATTAATTTAGAGGTCTACTACTGAAAACAATGCCGAAAAGTTGTTGATGAATGTATTTTTAGTCTAGCAGAAGATCTTCTACTGAAATGTTGCCAATTCATGTGTTTTAGCAAGTGAGACAGTGTGAAGGAGTTTTTACTTGTTATTTACAATTTAAAGTTTCAAATGCTCCCTCCTCTATGCCAGAACAATCCTGATCCTTACACAGTAATTGGTGAATGTTACTCAGCATAGCTATCTACTGATTATTATCGAGATCAATGCATTTGATAATAGTTATAAAAAACTTTTCGTTTCTTTTTCTGTATAATTTTCTGCCGTTTTTTTTATCACAGCTTTTAATAATTGTGTTAAGTTGTCATAACCCATGACATCATTTTTTTTTTTTTACGTCCATATTTCACCCTATCTATTTCCATTTCCCCCCCCGTCTGTGTTTAACATGTCTTCTCAGGCCCACTGGGACCTTTGGTGTTTATTTAGCAGCTCTTACAGACGGCAGTAACACTAACACCAACACTTCAGGCCCTGCCACAGGCGAGGGGTATTAGAGAGATCTAATTAAATCCAGGGCCGGACGTCCTGCGCTCCGTGCCTCCCCTCAGGCCGACATGGAGCGGACAGCTTTGTGCAATATGCTAACATATGGGGGCGATGCTCGGGACTCTGAATAGACATGTGATCTTTGACACTGCAGCCACTTCACGTGATTGTGATTATAATACAGTTTCTTCTTCTTCATTGTGCTATTATATCAGCCAGCAATTCTGTCTCGAGGGCAATGATGTCTTCTTCCCTCCCTCCTTTCTTCCCTCTCTCTTTCTCTCATTTCTCTCATCTCAGTGGGAAGCTTTCGTCTGATAAGTTGTCACATTAAGTGCTAACTTTTGGGAGATCGCTGGGCTTTTCTTTGTATCTCTTTATGGCCAGACACCTCTAATAGCTGTCCTGTGGCAGCGCCTGAGGCAATCATGCTACAAATAAACAGGCTGACACAGTCATTTACTCAAATTGTCCCTGCACTATTCACAAACCCTCCCCTGGTGATGATCCTTCGAACAACAATTATTTCAAATGTCAAAGATCCAAGCCTGCTGGGCATAGACAAATGAACATTAAAAATCTATTACCAAACACTTTAAAATATATATGTAGGCTTTATTTGTCTCCCTAATAAAAGATCACAATTCTGCTGTGGAGCCAGATTTTTAAAGCAGGAGCAAGAAAACATCAAATTTAAGAGTTTAATGAACAGTTAAGGCATTTTATTTTTCTTTTCACGACCCTGTAATGAGGTCATACGTCACCAGCGCTGCAGAAATCTCTTAGGTTGATGTAGTTTGCCCACAGAGGTTTCTGTTTGTGTTTCATCTCCCCGTTTCCTTTTGTTTCACGTGACTCCATCCGGAGGGGTGGCCTCTGATTTGCTGTCACACTGAGCTGTTCTACATGACCTCTCACAACCCCATCTCGACTCTCCGTGGACTCCCAGGAACCTTCGGCCGACCCTGCTGATGAGATGAAGATATTTCCACCTCAGCTGACTGAAAACCTCCAGGCTATAATGGTTTCTGAAAAATCACAATAGTCAGACCGGTTTCACTCTTTAATAATCATACTGTAAGTTATGTGATGGGAATAAATGAGCAGATAGAGACATACCTTTGTGTTTAAAGTTGCCTCCCTTTTTCTGCAAAGTTGCTTCTTTCAGCCACTTCTTGTTTTTCCCCCTCTTGTAAGAGAATTGTCCTGTTAAGATATAGAAGCTTAATATAAAACTATTGCTCGCAGTATCAATCTATTCCGTGTGATCGCCCCTCATGATGGGCACAAAATCCATCCAGTGATAATGGCATCCATCTCCGCCTCTATGCTGCATGTGTTTGTTACCTTTGGCCCAGTAGCAATAAATCCAATCTAGTCTCCTGGATGTGGGCCGCTGACCACTACCAACTGGTCAAGGAGAGTGGCTACACTTCATTTCACATCAACGGCAGTCATGATTACAGAGAGATTAAAAGCCCCCCTCACCCCCCTCTTCTTTGCAGCTACTCCCATCCTATAAGCATGTATACAGATTTGATCAAATGTATATCTGGTAGTTACAGTGGCATCTACTCTGCATTTGACTCTCTTTGCTGAATTATTATCATTAATTCAGTCAATTATCTTAGCAAACATTGGTGTAAAATAAAACCTCACAAACTTTAATACCTCTCAGTAGCCATCAGTCGTACTTGCTGTAGTCATGTTTTTCTCTCCTCATGTGATTTTGTGTCACTGATAGTTAACTAACACAGAGGTCTTCTTTTGCTAGCCTAACTGCATGTAGTCGGATCATTTTAAATACTGTATGCCCGCACTCTTTAGAATGAGCTTAAATTGGTGTGCGCGCCCCATGTATGGAGGCTGTGGTCCTCAGGGCGGGTGGCCCGGGTCCGAATCCGGCCTCTTGCTCCTTTCCCGCATGTCATTCCCCACTCTCTCTCCCTGATTTCCAGCTCAATCCACTTTCCTATCTCTCCATTAAAGGCACAAAAAGCCCCAAAATAAATCTAAAAAAAGAACGAGCTTAAATTACAGCCACAGCTCAATTACTTCAACCCTGTTTTAAATTTTGTACTAGAGGTGTGAGATATGGAAAAATGATCAAATCATTACTTTTTCATGGCAGGATCACAATCAAGTTTTTTTTATGCAAGTTTCTGACCAGAAAATAAAAAGTATGTTCACCTGTGTGGAGAGGTTTGTTAATGATGTAGCAAAACTACAAGAGAGTAGAAAGGCATCGGCAACAACAGTTAAAACAACAACAACTACTGTAAGCATCCTTGTTGGAAGAGGAAATTCCAAAGCAGGTTTTTATCTTCAGTCATGAATCCATGGAGTGAGAAAACCCAGGGCACCCAAGACCCTCTAGAGGGGTGGGGTGGAAGACATCTCATTTGCATTTAAAGCTACAGACACAGAAACAGCCTGTTCTGAGCAGGGTGGAAATAGAGGGGTTTATTATAGGCATGATCTAATACAGGACCAGAGAGGAGTTTTAGCAAGAAACTTCACAGACATGTTTTGGGGAGCTCTGAGACTTATTTAAAGTTGTTGATAAGGAGGATAATACCTTTCATGTGAAAAACTCACATCACTTAACAAACAGCACTTTTCGGAAAGTGTCTTGAGATAAAAGTCGTTATGAAATGGTGTCAAACGAATAAAGATTGATTGAAATACATAAAGACTTAGCAGTAATATACAATGAGTGTCAACGTGTGATGAAAAATACCGGCATGTGTTTGGAAACATTGCTGTGCTGCACATTATGTTCACTGTTTTCTGCATTAGATGTGACATTATTCAAAACCAGATCAAACCCTTTATAGTGTTAACAGTGAGTGTTGTTAATGAACGGTGAGAGACGTCATTCCTAGCAAAGCACATTATTGTTGAGTGACAGTAATTATAACTACACAAAGAGTCAAAGGTAACTACAATATATCGGCAAAACACTATCACTTTCAAAGAGGCTTACCTGCGAGTTGGACTTCTGTGTGTTAAGTGTCTCTTTTAGTGTCTGTGACGCTTCTCAGTCCTCCAGTTTATGTTGAATTGAAAGTTTGATCTAAAAGGCAACTTAAGGAACTTCAAGAACTTCAACTAAGTCCTGTTGCGTTTAGGATCAAGCACTTGAATCGCCATTCATGGTGTCTATTTTTATCTGACTCTATGCTTAATGCCAAATATTGTACGTTCTTTGTGAAAAGAAAAAAAGTGTGTATTTGTTGCTTTGAATATGATGCTCGACTTAAGTTGAACACCCAGGACTTTCATCAGCTGTGATTTCTTCAGTCGATCACGAGCGTCCCCAGGGAGCTCTAAGTGGAGCAGATGGCAGACAAATAGCTCCTAAGGGGAGAAAATTAAAGAGTTTCATAGGATTTCCATCAATTATCTGAGCTAATGTATCAATATAGAGTAAAAAAAGTGTTATTTGTAATGTTTTTGACAGCACCATCAATATATTAATAACAGCGATGTAAGACATCAATCTTCATTTTCAAACTTTGAAAGATCTTCCTCACACCTGAGAGGTAAAGTGGGACTCTTGGCTTTAAAAGAGGCCTAGTCTGCATTTTCATGTATCATCACATCATCTCTGTTTCAGCCCTCATGTTGGGCCTCCGGTATCTTCTATAATGGCAGTCAATGAGCGAGTCATTGTCCTGCATTAGCATGTTACGCTACGGGGAGTTAAAGAGCCCAATTTCTTCTGTGCCTCACATCCTTCTGATGGGATCAGCTCTGATGGGCCTGGGTGTTAGAGGGCTGCTTTCTGGCTTCATAAAGGATGATATGAGTGTGTCATGGCTTCATAAAGCAGTGAGACATGCTTTCTGGAGCCCGGAGAGATTACTAAACTCAGATCTATTACAAAACAATCCCTTTGTTTTAGCCTTTAAACATGCTGACTGGGACTATTTAGGGGCCAAGAGTGCAACCATTTCTTTTATTCAAGTGGAGAGTCTGCTGTAAGTAACGGCTGGTTCAAGTTATTTATTACATTTATACATTCAAAAGATGGAACTGGGGGTGTCTGTTTAGCCTAGTGGTTATAGCATTCACCTAATACACAAGAGGCGTCAGTCCAGGGGGTCCAGTCACTGTCAATGTCATCAAAATAAAAAGGGATAAAAAGGTCCAAAATAATATGTAAAACAAATAAACAAATAAAAGACGTAACTGAGCAAAATGAGGATTATAGAGTCAATCAAAAAACTGTGCGGGCTTAAGGAAAGAACATTAAATAAAATAATGATCAACTGATTACAGTGATTTAAAGCATCTTTAAAACGTGTGACAAACTCAAAAGCAAAACTATAAAAGAAGCCAAAAACAAAAGAGTAAACTCTGTTCAAGCATGAGAACTTCTCTCTATCATAAACTCTTTAACGTTCAGGTAAAGCTTGAGATATTCTTTATTTTTAGACTCTCATGAAAAGATCAAAACAACTACTTAAGCCAGCATCTGAATATTTTCCAACCGAAGACGTAAATCTGTTTTAATTGGCCACTGAAACCTTTCTCAAAGAATTCCTAAAGACGTCTCAGGAGGGTAATAAAACATTTTACTGATGACCTCCTATATCAACAAATGAATGAGTTATGACTTAAAGTTCTGTCAGATAATGTTTCTTTGATTTGTATTTAGAAAATGTGAGGAGGTTTGGCGTCACGTGTTGTTGTAAGTCGTTGTGCATGGACTTATTTTCAAGGAAACTAGTCTGGAGACACTACAGAATATTGTCCACAAACTACTTCTATTTCTTACTTTTAATATTTAAAAAAAGTTCACCTATAATAAGTTTAAAAACATAGAGTTAGATAAATATCAATCATGCAGTTTGGACATACAGATCTCCAGAATCCTCCTCTACCCTACGAGAGGCCTTATCTCAAGCATCAGCAACAGCTCATGTTCTGACATGTCTTTGGAATGAATCGGGCGGTCAAATGATCATTTTAAATTGTGATTAATCAATGGATTTCAATAGTTAATCATGATTAATCACATTTTTATTGAATGACTGAAAATTATATTGTTTGAATTTTCAAAACCGTTTTTTGTATGCTTTTATTTTGAATTATTGTACTGTATTAAACTAAGATTATTTAAGTTCCTCTTTGGATATGAACCTGCTTTTATTTTGAAATAAAATAAGGAACTTCCGGTAGACGGAAGGCGACGACACTAACTCAACAATGGAAAAAGGAAACTTGTTATGGATCATAACGTGAATGAAAACAGCTAAAGGGAACGCATGTGGAAAGGACTTCTGACTCGTCAACTGACATGTTTGAGAGTTTTATATTTAAGAGGAATGAGACAATCAAAGGCGCAGCAGGGTCGTTCTTTTCTGTCACTGTGGATACATGGAGACGCTGAGAGCGCAACTAGAGAGCGCCTAAAGGGACAAAATAGCACGTGATTAATGCCACTAAAAAACAGAATGCATTCATTTCTAACCTTAATGGCGACGGACCCTAATCGCATCGCAGCCCTAGTATTAATATTCAAATTAATGATGCAGAGAAGAGGAACCAATGGGCTCCAAATAGAATGTTTAAAATCTTATGAGGTCTAAAAGTTATTTTTTTAGGTCTTTACTTCCAAGTGTTATGTTGCTCTCAAATCCTAATGAATATGTTAAGACTTCTGTAATTAAAATGCTCCGTGTGTAAATGCAGAATTCAACAGTTCTCCTGACAGTGATATATTCTTCACGGATTATCCTCAGTGATTTTGACTTGCTAATTAATCAACATTATTTATGATGATAGAAGAGGGGGACAAAACTTACTGATGAACAGACTGCCTCAGCAATCATGATGTTCTCAGTCAAGTCATCTTCTGAAATATTTATTAGTTCATGTTAATGCTCGGATGTAGCTGTGGGGGGGCTGTACTGGTCTACACCATGCATTGGCTCTTTTAACGGCTTTTCACACTTTATAATGTTTGTTTCAGCTGATATAATGACATATTAGAGTTCTTATTAAGAGTTATAACTCTAAAATGAGTGTGTTAACAGTTGATATTTATTAAGGAGATTTTAACAGAACTGTTAACATACTGAAAGGAAAAGTGAGTACAGACACATTGCATTTCAACACAAATGTTTCTCAAGCATACAGAATCTACTTGACACAAAGAGTAACAGTAGATTGACTAAAATAATTGATGACTCAAGGCCCACTTACTGGATTTCTGTTGGTGCTTCAATCTGTTTCAGCCTTCATTAGTGGGTTTAGAACTTGGAAAGGGACCATTTAATGGATATATCCCATCCATCCATCCATTCTCTTTACTGGAGCCGGTTAAATGGATATATATATTTGTTTATATGGATGTATTGAAAATGGTTATGACAGGTTACAAATGAAATTATAACTAAAAGTTATTTGTACATAATTCATGCTTAACTAGTACATTTGTATTATACAGTAAATATTTTTTTTTACATCATATATAAGATCAATCAAAGTTTTTAACAAATGAAATACTAATATCTGCTTTAACTTCTGGTGTGTTAGAAACCAAACATGACTTCTTTTTTTGTTTTTATTTGTTTTGTTTTCATGTGTATTACTGCAGGTCACCCCTGGAAAAGAGACCCTGGTCTCAGTGGGTCCTCCCTGCTAAAATAAAGGATAAATAGAAATAAAATAAAAAAAGAAATATGGGGGTTGAAATAAAGTGATAGTGACAAAAAGATTTGTTGAAATAGAAACTTTGGGACTTGATCCTGGTGACCTTCCTCTTAGACCCTGATTATTCTGAAGAGAAACTTCTGATCTTTAATTATTCGAACACAACAAGGACTAATCTACCATTTGAAGTTGTTCTCCCTGAAATAAAGAAATATGCACACCCACTCCTCAAGGCTTCCAGCCTCAGCCCTGCCCAGTGTGTGTTTTTTTTTTCCAGCAGTTTGTCTCTATTCATTTGCATTTCATGCAAAGCTAGTCATGAGAGACTCCTATTACTGCCATGAGTACATTAAGAAAACCATTAATCACAGTTTTATACTGGATCAGAGACACACCTGTCCTGCTAGCCGGGAGCCGTATTACTTATCACTCAGGCAGGACGGGGACGTGAACCTGAGGCTGAAACATCCGGACCTGCCCTCTTCGACAAGATAGATACAGTTCAGTTAGAATTCATTCACAAAGTCTTTCTCAGAAGTTTGTAGGAGGATTCATTTTTTCCTCACTTTGCTGTTTTTTGGTTTTGTTGTTGTTTCATTTCATTTCTGGAGTTCTACGGAAGTGAATCTTGTCTCTTCAGATGGCCAAGATCAAACTTTATTTAAAATCTGCATGTACGAATGAATAAGTTTTCATATGCAAAATTATGATTTATATCTTTTTTTTTTTTTACATTTGAGGCATGAAATCAGGTAGCCTCAAGGGTAGTGAAGCTATAGTTATTGAGTACGGAAGCCCTGAGCGGACATGCAGACATTTTTTATTTACTTAATTGCCCCATGATAACAAGTTGTTTCCAGATGGTTTCTAGAAATCTTAACAAAGTTTTGACACATTTTTCTAGTTTTCTCTCATTTTACTGAAACAACAGATTTATTTTAGGGTCCTGTGAGGGTCTTTGGGTTCATGTCCTCTTACCTCTTTACCCATTCTGTCCTGGATATGTGTAAGTTATGTTTTTCACAAAAAATATCAACCTGCTTACTTTAACACTCACTCTCTAGCTCTATTCAGTCTGCTGTTTCAAGCTGTGATATTTACGCCCCTGTGATGTTTCGCCTTCAATCTGAATGTTGCTGCAGCGTAATGAGGGGATGAAAGTAATCTTGCCTCTGTTCCCTCATTGGAGGTAAAAACAGAGGCGCTGTGTGTGTGTGTGCTTTATGGAATGGGACACCAATACTACGCTGTTTCGGAATCAGTATGAATGTCCTGAGGCGTAATGACACCTGAGCTTAGTTTAAAAAGAAGTCTGCAAAGGGCTTCTGTGAATCTTTGCTGTGGTTACTGTCGAAAACTACGTCTCTGCAGCGTGTTGTTATTCCCTTCACTTACTCCGCGGCTGCAGCTTCAGGGGTTAAAAATAACTATATGGAAATAGTTGATCTGTATGCAGATGGTCTTTGCTTTTTAAGTTCATTAAGATACATCTGTATTCATCTGAGCCTGTTTCATAGCCAGATGCAAACTCATCACAGGAGCTTTAAGGCCAGTTAAGCCTCTTCTGTGTTTTCTTTTTCAACTCTGGGGATACGAGATCAATAAGTGGAGACATCGAGAAAAGCCTCAATGAATCATTATCACAGGAGAACAGACTTCATAAAATGTATAGATGCATTTCTGCTTAGGGCTGTCGTCCTAAAAAGCAACCAGGAATCATATTCAGCTTCTCAAAATGCATTCAAACCAAAGACGAGCTGCATTTCTAAACATTATGAAAAACACGGCAGAAATTATCCAACCATTAAGGACATACGCAAATAAACAGACAGCATAATGTAATAGTTGTGCTGCGTCTCCTGAAGTTGATGTTCCACCTACCTTTTCTGTTTCTGTGAAAGGAACATTAATCTGACGCACCAGTGGAGCTCTGTCTAATGTGAAAATGTGGAAGGTTTTTTTTTTTTCCCTGCTGCTTCTGAGAGGAAGAGGCTTCTATCACACTAATGATAATAAATGGCGACTAATGGGATGACCAAACATAACAAATGGAAAGTTTTAAAGGTATGGGACCACATTAAATCTGCAATGACATCCTCCAGTCAGGGCTGAGTCTGAGCCAAATAAGAAAAAATGATCACAGTGATGAGTAAAGTTTCACTGTTCATAATAATCTACATTATACACATCCTACACAGTGGATGTATTTACATTTTCTTCATAATGCAGTGATATACTGTAATTTCACACTGTCCACTGCAGGTCACCCTCAATGTAAATTAAGACAGGAATTATTTTTTCATTGATCATAATTGTGCAAGAGCGCCAAATAATGCAAAGTTGAGAATTTAAAGACATTGATGATAGAAACTGAGTGCAAAAATGGATGAAAATAGTTGCATCAAAAATGAGCAAAGGTTAAAAATCTTCTCAACAAGTCAAACCACAAAAGTATCACAACTACCTTCATGTGTCTGATCTGTCTCATGTGGCTTCCTTCTTTTAAGACTTTAAGACTTTATTACAAATTGGATGTTCTTCTAGCTGACTCAAAAATCTTCACTTTATGCTAACTGTAATCCTACTTTACTATTGAATTCATTTAACAGCTTAGTCACTTAATACACTATGATCTTTAAAATAAAGCCTCTGATGCATAATTCAAACTGTCAAATAGCTTATTAAATAGTTTAAACAAACCTTCCTCCACTGAAATATCAGTTAAATACTAAGTACTTATCGCGATAACTAAGGTCTGACATTAATACATTATCCATTCCTCATGGATATGCCCCTGCAGGTTCTCCCTGTAGTCACAGTGATGGAAAAGAACGAGATTAACGCATCTTTGAATGTCTCATTTCACCTTAAAAAACTCTGAGACAGCTCAGTTTTCAGTCAAAACCAACATTTCACTTCCTTACAGTTCCTTTGAAATCCTTTCATTTTGTTTTTAATGAGTCCCCTTTTCCATGGTTAAGTTAATGTTGTGACCTTTGATCTACCAGAAGGTCCTTATTTTATTTATTTTTTAAAGCAAGGGTTAAATTCAACAGCAAGTAAAGTGCTCTCATCGTAAGACTGTACAAAGGTTCAAAATAAAAGCCTAAATTTTTTTTTTTTTATTAACGGGAAAAAATGGGATTTCGAATATTAAATTAAAAATGTGATTAATTGCTATTAACTGTTGAAATTAGCAATGAATCGCTATTAAAAAAATGTAATAATTTGACAGCCCTACCAATAATGTAATACCTGACAGTTCAACATTCAAAGAGGCCATATTTAAGCATTATGAATATTGTTTTTTTTTACTTTTTAATGTACAAATTGCATATCACTTCAACTTGAAATGTTAAGAACTTGACTGTGTAATGATCCACCACTGATTTTAAGCTATCTTTAAATACATTATTTAATGTGAGATATCATCAAACAGGATCAGTATTGTCTATATTGTTCTTTTTATTTTGTAACAGACATGAAGTGCACAGAGGACTGGGCCATACTGTATTTTCTGAAGTCTGACACTGAGAAGTCTCCGAGATTTTCAGGTCTTTGTGTGTTTGGCATTGAGTGGAACTGCATTTGTCTTAATGATCGTGCTCCTTGAGCTGATTTTTGTTTCACAATAATCAATATCGGAGTCGCTGGTGGCAGCAAAGCCCCAGAAAGGGGGAGTAAATGTAGAGAGGCATTCTTCCTCTGCTTCGGCCTTGTCAATGTTACAATGCTTTTAGAGTTTGGCCCTGAGCGTCTAAACACACTCTCCATCACTCTTGAAATCCTAGTGGGCCACACTTGGCTGCTATTGTAACTTAGATACAGTCTCAATTTGTATGTTGTCTCTCGGTAGACACAGGAAAAATAAATGGATTGATCTCCCGTCCCAGTCCAACTGTTAGAGCGCATCTGTTTCCAGACAGGATTTATAAAAAAGTGTCACAGCTGACAAATAAACAGGTGTGGTTACAACTACTGGATTAAATTGTTACTGTACCTGAAAGATATTTTCATTTGACATAACACGAAAACACAGCTTCAAAACTCAACTGTCTTTGTCACCTCTCATAGAAGATGAGAATTATAAAGGGAGGTTTTTTGTGTTTATTACTGACTACTAGTAACAGTGAATGGTAAAGATAAAATCATTAGAATGAAGAATAAGAAAGAGGTGAAAGTATCTTGTCAATCATGTTGCCATATTTTCAATACAATCAATTCTTAGATCTGTTTATTAAAGCCTAACACAATTATTTCATGTATACACTATAAAGCAACCTGTTTCATAATAACTGATGAAATCATATCTACAGAAAAATAATTGCAATATATATTTTTGTATGTTAGACAGCGTTTATTAGTTTAAGGTTTGTTCCTTTTCTCAAGCATGTTTTTATTGTTTTATTGATATGTCTATACTTTTGAGTAAATACATTGGAATAAAAAAATGGTCCAATTCTTTGTATGTTTGTACAAATCTTACAAATAAACGTTAACTCTGGATTTGCTTCTGATAATTTCCTTTTTCATAATATCAAACCTTTAAAAAAAAGAGAGGCAAAATACCCTACGATGGACTTTCAAACCACCGACTGGCTCAATCTCACTGCAGAGTACGTCCAAGCATCCAAGTTCAGCATTGGATGCTCAGACTGGATATGTCAGTCATGATCAACATTGGAATTAGGCTACATTTCTGGCTTTGTTTTTGTAATCAGCTTTATTCAGATTGTGGTCCAATGAAGCACAGGCTGGGTGTGAGAGGCGTTCAGCCCCGTTTGGCCCCTCAGTGACCAGAGAGGAGGTGATAAATGACTACAACACTCATCGCTGTCAGCACTGGGAGGGGTGGGGGGGAGGCAGCCCTCCTACGGTGAGCTACATCATCCTAACAACATTATTCTTTTCATGCGGCTTGTCGATAGAAGCCCCACGTGATTGGCATGGGGATCCGCTCAGGTTAATTGGAAGCCTGAACTGTGTAACGGCACGGGAAGCTGAGCAGACATTGTCCCCCTTGTAATAACACAGGAGGCCTGTGTGTCTGTGTATCGATTACATCTTAGGTTCATGGCACCCGTATGGGAATGAAATATCAGAGGACGGGTTATGGATGTTGCCATCAATGGCACTGAAGGAGCGGAGATGGACCACTTGTACCGAAGGAAAAACCCCTTAATGAAAGCTTAAAAAGTTTACATCATAATGGCTTTGATCAACATGCTTTATACTCTAACAACTCTGATGTTGTTCTAGAAGTAACACTTAAAGTTAATGGAAAAGATCTGATTTATACGCAGAGAAGTTTGCACCTGCTCTGTATGTGACAGGTGTATTTGCCCTCATGTCTGACCCCCCACTCTTTAGTTTCCTTTTGATCAAAGGCCCATAGCTTGCATTAGATGAGGGACACATGATACCTCATATACGAGGTAACCTAACACACACAGCTCCCTACTTGGAAGCTTGCAGTCCTATAGACCAGGCCACCTCGGATAGTGGTGAGATTAAGACGACAGAGTGAGTGACAGTGTTAATATGCAGGAGAGAAGTTGAGTTTTTTTTCAGCTATTCTCAAAGATTTCTATAATGCAACTTGAAACCGCATCTACAGTGGCCTTAATGAATAACTAACAAGTTAGTAGTATTAAAGCACATACAAGTTAGCATCTAAAAATGATAAGTGAGGAGTAGGAATTTGTAAGATCATTTAAGTTTCTTTTAACTTTCCTGAGAAATATGATGAATTGGGTGTTGTTAAGCTTGGACATTTCGATTAAACAACTTATCCTGCCAGCTAATCAAAAGAATAGTAATAAGTCAGATATCTGGCTGTTCATACCAAGCGGCAAGCTAATGCAGAAGTGCACAAAAAGTGCAGATTGCACAATGCCCATCTTTACAGTAAATAAACAGCCTGGTTCAAAAAACTATTTGGTATCAATAGCTCTTCTTCTTAATTGGTTCACACTTTAAGGGAGCTCATCTGTTTTGATTTTATGAAGCCTAACAGTTATTCATTCATTTTCAAATTAAGGGGCAAGACTGGGTTGACTGACAGGTGTGTTGTTTCTGTTTGCCACATCAGCTCTACCTCTTTGTTACTGACCTGACCAAAAGTTAAGTAAAGTCAACATTTCCTCTTTGGCGACCTCCATCGTTCAGTTTGAAAACGCCGCTTTAGAAAATCAGTGGGTGACGTCATTAAGGTTACATACATGTTTTAGACAGTCTATGGTTCACATCCAGTGTTATGTGGGACATCCATCAGGAAGCATTGAATTCTGTTAGGGACTTGGTGCCAAGTACTGACTTCAGTTATCAGTTTTTCAGTTGGTGTGTGAAGCATTGTTGCAGAGTTAAGCTCCATAAAATCATTGCATCAGCTAATGCTAAAGTCATCATTAAGCACTATATGGATACAAATGAGTTAATCTCAGCCAAAGTTGCATGCTTACTGCTAATTATGGTAGCAAAGAATTTTGTAGTTAGCATTCAGTGATCAACTGAGATGATGAATAGCAGGGGTTTTGTTTTATCCAATAAGTCTTGATCATATGACTGTTACATTATTAAAGCTGTACAAAGCTGACTATGTCCTACATGGTTGTAGTTTGCAGAGACGTATTTCAAAATGGGACTGGCTTATGGTCTAAAAAGCATAGTTATCTATTTCATGGAACTTTTATTATCACGTTTATTGTTTCAGTTATATTTTTGCCAATGCTCTCTCTACTCTTAACTTAAACATCATTGACACATTTTCCATAGTCTTTGAAAGACGAGACAGACCAACTGTAATTTACTCAAACCTTTGTTGTAATGCTCTACTTTAAAGCAACCTGTCAGGTTTGGAGTCTTCCCAGACTCTTATTCTTATTATCACCTCCATCATTCCAGGTGACACCTTGATGCATTGTTCAGTGACCAAGGTAAAGGGTTTGATGCCATAACTCAGAAATGTTGCTTATTAATTCAGAAATTAATTACAAACACAAAGTGACATTTTACAAGAAATGTTTAGCATAGCATGAATTATCGCTGCTGTAAATTGGATGCACGCAACGGACTGCAAAGCCTTGACTTGAGCTCTTTGTGATTAATAAAAGAAGCTTTCACTTCAGTTTTGAAGCCAGTCATGAATGAACGATATGACGGGATGAAACTAAACTCCTCCTCCAGCTGAAGGACAAGCTGTTTTAAGGGTTGATGTACATTTAAAAAATGAAGTACTAGATTAAAAGGAATCAGGGCCCTCATTTATTGCATTTGTTTTCCTGTCAGACAGTTCAGTGACTTATAGCCAATGAAGGATGTAAATAAAGATGGAGGTCAGACGTTATTTTGAAGTAGATTACAATTGCTGTCTTTTAATATGCTAGACAACTCAAAGTTTTCTTTTCTTTTGCTGATGATTTCATTATTGTTTGACATTTTGTCATAGATGAAATGCCCGCATTAGCAACTGCACAGCTAGGCAATGACTTGGACACCCTCACTCTGTTCTGTGCAACACAAACAGGAGGTCCGGCTCCGTCTCCTGTGGAGCAGAAGATCTGGATTCTACATGAGTGACTGAGACACAGCTTCCTCCATCCTGCCTCTCACAGCCCTCTCATAGAGCCCCACAAGGCCCACCACGTGGCTCTCAGCGCTGAGGTCCAGATTGTGCCACTGGGCCGGTACCGGACTGGAGGTGGCCGATGGAGCCCCAATCCATCTCCCGCAGGAGCCCGGTGACGGGAGCATCGGTTGCCCACTCCTCGGCTCCGAGCACACTCAGGAAGATGGATTGGTTGGCCAACTCACCAAAGGAGGCAAAGCATGCCGTTAAGAGCCTGTGCATCACTTGGCTGCTCATATGCAAAGTTTGATGAAAGAGGTTTTTCTGGGAGCGATGAATTAGGGCTCCGCTGTGAAATTAGATTTCTGGCGAGAACCTTGCAAGGTTTAGAAGTAGCATTGTTTTCTTGACTGCCGTCTTACAAAATGGTAATTGTGAAGCGAAATGCTGGGAATTCAATGAAATGATGAATGTCTGAATTGAAGAACAAATATTAAGTTAAAGAAAAGTGGGTATTACTGGTATGTTCAATGGAGAAATAAAAAAAAAAGAAAGAAGAAAAAGCAGCAAAAAATCAAAGGTGATGACTTTAAGCAAGAGTACACTTGATATTTTTCTCTATTAATAAGGTGGTATGAGTAAGCAACAATTGTCAGCCATTGTTTAACCATGTTATTTATACTTCAGCTTGTTCACCATGTGAGCGGAGAAATGATAAGGAGTCATACAACAAACAACCGGAGAGCAGATGAAATATTCCCCTCTGATGAAATAAATCTTGTGGAAAAATTGTCTCATCTTCAGAAATAGTCCAAATTGCTCGGCAGTTTAGCCCAATACACTTAGGATCCCGCCTTCTCCTCCTCCTCCTCCTCCTCTCTATGACCCAAACCTAAAACGGCAGCATGAGCACTGACAAATTTGACAAACGGAATTTGCTCAAAAAACACAGCCTCTATTTGGTCAGCCAAGCGGCAAATATGTCGGATGATATGGTTTATTAGGCAATCCATTTCTCCACAATAGTGGGGCCATCTGCAAAGGTTAGCGTGCATAAGGTTCGAATGGCAAATTCTATCTAATCTGCCTTCGAAGGGCCCGTCGCGAAAACTCAGTGGCACATTTTTCATGTACCTACGATTTGGAATGCAAATAGAATAGCTGATGAAAGAGGTGACCTTCTAAGTGCAGAGCAGCGCGGGCTTGTGGAATATGCAGAGGCGGAATAGAATAGAAAAGAATGAGTTACTGCCACTGCCACCTCAGCTGCATTGTAATATACGACTGTGGCTCAGATACAAGTGAACCCGGCCTCAAGAACATCTAGGTTAATCTCTGAGGATGGCACATCATGTACTCAGTGCAGAAAAATAGCTGGCTCGCAGAATTATTTACCTTTGTGCAAAGAGAAGGGCCTCCAATGTCAAACCAAATCCCTCAAAAAGAAAGTATTTCATATTCTTTACCGTACATGAGCATTATATTAAAGTTAATTGTGTTTTTACATTGATATTAGATAAAATATTAGGCAATATAAGCACTGCACCACTATTCCTGTTTTACATCACCGAGTTAAATTTGGATTGATGCCCTCATTGTGCGCTTTTTGTAATAAATGGCAGCATTTATGGAACATTTAGTGGCCAATCCAGTTGACTGATGCTCTAACATGCTCAAAATCCTACTCAGAATGAAAGTTGGAACGAGATATTCCACGATACAAAGGTGAGACTATATGTCAATAGGGTGGTGTATGTACTTCTTTGTCATGCCTGGAACAAAACTTGAACACATAGACAAATGGGTGAGGTGCACCATGGTCATCCAGCCGTGCATGTCTCATCTGTAGCCAGCTTTGGCAGAGTAGTCATCTTCATTCCCTTTGTCCTTACTGCAGTAGGTAATCTATCAGCCGCGAGACGTGCAGGAGAGTCCGGCTCCCATTTGAATTGAGAAACCCAGTTTCTGCTTTACCCCTGGTCCCAGTTAGACCGAGCTGCAATTGAGAGTGAGTGAGCTGTCCTTGATTCATATTACTGTCCCCGTATGATTGAGCTTCTTTGGTATCGCTGGAGAATGGAGCGAAAATTGAGCACTTTACTTTGCAGGGTTGAAATCCCAGTACTGCATGTATGCATTTTCTCAGGGTTTTCCACGGGACACGCTTGAGCTGCGTTCTTTATGTAGTGCTCAATGAGACGGATGCAGAGGACTATTTAAGGTGGTATTTGAAAGTTAGCAACAAACATTGTTGTCAAAAAAAGTGTTGTTTACAATAGTTAGCGATCAGTCACAGCTGTTTGATAGGATAATGCTGACTATATTTCATGTCTTCTATATTGTCAACAATTTCAAAGAAATAACCAAAACAAGTAATATGTTAGAGCTTTCAATGGCCCATTGAAACACATTTAGCAATTTATTGGGAGCATCTCACGCTATGGATTCACACACATTAAGCATGACACTGAGTTTTCTATGACAATAGAACCAAATATTCTATTTAGTGGGCCAAGGTTTTCAAATATTCAAAAAGTCATAGATTAAAGAAAATGTTTTTAATTGTTAATGTGTCTTTTATCTTATATCTTTAAACTATTTTTGTCTCTTTTATTTTGACCAGCGCCTGCTTGTAGTGCAGTCATACCGCCAGACGGTGGCTGTAGCTTATCTGAGAGCTGTTTGCGAACTGCCTTTTATTTACAAAAGAAGAAAACATTAATGTCTGGTGACCCAACTGCAGCCTTTCAGACTATAGAGGTATTTTACTTAATTACTATTGTTAACTAAAATAAATAGTTTCTCAAGCTGTTGACTCATTAAAGGCATTTTCTATTTTCTATTAGCTTCAAGCAAACAAACTCAGTGGTAATTTTGAAATAGTAATTTTTCTTGAGTTGCACATCCCTAGCACCTGAGATTCTAAATAACCCAAAGCGCCATGGTTCAACACCATATTTCAACAATTCACGTTTTTGTCAGAGTGTCGCTAGTATCATCACTTTGACTGTTGTTGCTGTCTGTATGTTTCCCTTACAATCTGTGTATCTCTTTCTAGCTCTATCCTGTTTCTAAAATGTTGGTATCTCTAAACACAGAGTAAGACATGATACATAAGCAAAGTGTTATGGAATAGCTTTTGCTGTGATTCGGCGCTGTATAGAATAATTACTGATCAATTGTAAGGTAGTGCAATGGCAGGACTAAATGTGGCATAAAAATAAAATGATAGAGGGGATAGAGGAATTAAACTCAACACTTCAAGTAGGGCCACTTCATTGTTTGCATTGACGTAGACCCGAAATTTGTTAAAAAAAAAAAAGGTTTTTCTTTTAATTATGTGAACAGTAAAACTGGAAAAGGACACACCTTTTCATCTGCATCTACAATATGTCATGAGAGAATGAATGCATGTCTAGGTTTACCAAAGCACAAACATGTATTTATATAGAGAGAGAAATAGAGGGCAGTACTACTCGTGCAAATTCCTGCCTGTTGTCGATTAGGGTTAAAGAAGTTAGCTATTGCAGCACGTCATGTGGTCTCATGCTGTGTAAGCCAAGAGAGTGTCTCTCTGTTGATGATTAAATCAATAGAGATTTGACACAGACTTGTGGGAACATGCCTTGTCTTATTTCAGCCAGTTCCTCCCCTCCTGGTTGGCTGTGGGGCGGGGGGGGGGGGGGGGGGGGATTCACCACCTGACTGGTCTCTGTCACCTGATGGAGATCGGCCCCTTAGCCGCGGTGTGATAGAGAGAGCCGATTATGATGCATGTCGATCGTTCCAGCAAATATTGACATGGAAACACTGAGAGAACAACCCCACGGCTCATAGCTCTTTCTTCTCGCCAACTCTGTACCGCACAGACGCACACACACAAAAGATAACGCGGCTACAGTTTCAGGACATTTTTATAAATACACACACAAAGATGCCCAGAAACCAATCATCCTAATCGATGGTGTCTCACCAGCGTCTCGAGGAACATCCCAGCTTCATTTATTATTAGTACTCGTGTGCTTATGTGCAGGAGGCTGATTGGTTATTCATGTTTATTTACTTAAGGGTAGAGGAAGAGGCCATTTCCCCTGCCACACCTCTTAACCACCTCCTACTACTCCACAAAGTCATGCTCTTTTTGCACCTGCCCGTGGGATCCAAGAGGGTAAATGATTAAACACAAACTATTTTCGCTGTGAGAATAAAAAAAACTATAAGGCCAGAGAGACCGGGGGAGTGAGAATAAAAAGAGAGGTTGGAGGATGTGTGGAGGAAGAGGGGGAGGGAGGTGCTAATGACAGGTATGTCTGTAAATTCTTCATCCCACATAGACTGCTAGGGAAACTGCTTGGCAGGGCACTCAACCATGACTTTACAACTAATCCTGTTTGTAAGTTATTATTTATCTTCTGCAAAGTTTGTCAAACTCGGGCTTTGATTTCTCCACCCCACCCCCCCGAGTTCCCTCTCGTGGCCCGCTCCCGCACATGCTCCCCACATAATTTATGACTGCCTCTGGTCCTGATGACAGATTATTAAAAGTAGAATTAGTTTTTTGCTGGGGATTTTTCCTGTGGGAATTGGGAAGGCAGGGCTCTCAGAGGAAGGTCTCTGACGAGGTCTCCAT
This sequence comes from Labrus bergylta, assembly GCF_963930695.1. NCBI lineage: Eukaryota > Metazoa > Chordata > Actinopteri > Labriformes > Labridae > Labrus > Labrus bergylta. The sequence goes on from NC_089204.1 coordinate 23,027,303, forward strand.
TACTAATAGAGGCAGATTTTTTTTCCCTTCCCTGTGTGATGGCAGAGTGAGAAGACTAATGATTTGAATTTACTGTGGCAGCCATCACGTGGTCTGGAAGCCGGCATCGGAGGAGAGGAGAGGTTAAGTTCTTCCCCGTGGAGAGGTTTATTGGATTGTTTAGCACCAGAAGGATAATGTTTTTGTCGTAGACTGCTGGTGCTTCTGCTGCTTTGCTCGAGGGAGGCCGAGAGCAAATCCTCAACATTTGTGTGTGTGTCTGCTTGGATCAAATGTATGTGAAGATCAGAGAGGAGAAAGGGAGATATATTTGCTTGAGTTGTAGGAGGAGGAGGCAACAAGAAGTTCATTTATTGCAGAAAATGGCTGCAGAAGTTACTATGTGAGGACAGAATTGCAGATATGACTTTGACTGCACCCAACAAACTGATACGAACACTTCTTTCTCTTTCTCTGAAGTCAGTGCCAACTCTCTGATCCTCCCCATCAGCAACTCTTGTGCACAAACGCCACACTTTTCCTCTTTCTGTGCTGACACACAAAGAGGATGTAGGCTTTCCCTTTTCCCCTGTTCACCTGATGGCCGTTTGGAGCCTGTTCCCCCAGCGTGTGTCTGCAGCCTGGGAAGCAGAGGGGAGTCTCAGCACAGCTGAGAGGCTCGGCTTAATCTTATGCATCATTAAGCACTCAGCGGCACGCCGCAGCTCCTCATATACATCATCCACGCTTAATAAACATAATGATGACATAAGATGTAATTCCAGATGAATTTTCATTTTATAGGGAAATGGAGAATTCCTGTAGAAAGGAGGGGAAAAAGAAAAGAGGAACGAAAGAGGGAGAGAAAAAGTAAATTATCTGGGAAGTACAGAATAAATGATGTTTTTTCTCCACAAGATGGATTGTGGGGTTCTGGGGGCAGTTGAAGTGGGAGAGGAGTGTTGGAGGGAGGGTGAGAAAGGTGAGGGGGCATAGGGCTGCAGCGGTGGTGGCCTGAGAGTGGAGGGGTGGCATGGGGGACAAGGGGGTTGAAGGAGGGGGAGAGAGAGAGAAAAATGTTGGTCATTCCAAGTGTTTTAATCGCAGGGCTTGATGGACAGGCTGAGAGGACCTGAGGTGCCGCCATCCATCATAGCCAGGCCAGAATGGTGGAGCGAGGGCTAGGGTTTCAGAGGGGGCTTTCGAGCTGTGGGGGGAAATGGGATTCTGATGAAAGTGCGAGAGAAAGGCGGCACAGTACACAGTAAAGACCAAGGAAGGCAAAAGTACCAAAGATTAGCGACGCATCTGCAGGATGTTTGGAATGTCAGGAGGAAAGGAACATTTTAAAAACCCTGCTGCCAAGTTTTTATATATTTGGCTTTGGATTCCTGCTCATGGGATATAAAAGGTCTACCCGAGAGACAAGAACCAATAAAATGCATTAAAAACTCCCATTTACATTTTCAAAAAGCTAAGTGTGTTTGAAATGTATTCAAAACTTCCTTCCTACTCATTTCTTCATACATTTAACTGTCGGTGTGAACGTGACATTTCCACCCTTGGACAGACACACACATTGAGTTTGTTCTCTTATGTGCATTTGTGTATCTGTAAGTGTTTTCAGTTTTTACATGTTTTGTCATGTTTATGTGTTGTGTATTATATGTGTCCCCTCCATCACACCAGGTCAGGGTGAAGCTGGGTGACTGTTGAAAATAAGATATGGTCACCAGGGAGTCGCAACCAGCACCTAACACAAACAGACACATCCATAGAGATATACGCACACTATGATGCACTTTTCCTGAACTCAACCCTCACCCAGACATTTCCCCATGCACAGACACCCGTCCAGCAAAATGAGTAGCCAGCCAAAAAAACAACGGGAGGGAGGGGAAGATGAATAGCGGAGTTCGTTTTGGAAATGATCATCTCTCTAACATTCCAATGTAACTATAGCATAATACCCCCCTCTGTCTTATCACTGACTTCTGCCACAGGTGAGATAAAAACCCCTGAAAGCAAAACTACAAATCAAAATATAATTATGGTCGCAGAGATTGTAGAAACTAAATAAGAAAGAAAGTCCAAAGATTTAGGATTAAAAGTATGATTTTGCTTCCCTCGTTTCCTTTTTTACTGACTTTTTGGACATGAGGAACTATTTAGTCCTTGCCAGTGAAGCCAGTTTTGTCGCGGGAAAGCAGCATCCCATGCATGCTTCCAGCTGGACCGCGTCCCAGACTGCCATGCCTGGTTAATGTGGCTGCTCTGCGCTGCCAGAATTAGAATTCATGGTTTTTATTAAACAAACAAACACACAAACAAGAAAACAATGACACAAACTGACCTTGCATGAACTGAGCGTACTCAAACTGATTCTCCAAATTGATCAAATTTGAATAAATGCAAACTGGTTGTGGACTTTTTTGGGGGGATCTCACATTGAAACATATGCTCCTACAGGTACTGCACATACATTGGAGATCAGATGTGTGGTTTTAGCTCTGTCTTGACTGATGCTATACAGTTGGGGATCCATTAATGGAGCCTCCCACCTCTCCTCTGGTGGCCTGTGCAGCACAAAGGCATTTCTGGATTCAAACCTCAGCATGTTCAAAGCCACTGGAGCATGCCCAGCAGCATGCCAAGGTTAGATGGGTGCCAAGGGTGCCACTAAACAGAACCTCATCCTCTGCTCCACCCTATCATGCCCAACACAAAATGCTGCAATAAAATACAATTCCACATAAAGCAAATGCAATAGAAGCTCATCACACTCAAAACAAAAGAACCAGATGATGTATCAAAAAACCTGTGCAACACAGCAATAGTTATTAATACATTTAGGTGAAATTTCCCCTTTAAATCACAGCTTTTGAATGATTTACATTGTACATGTCAGTGGCTAGCTTTGGCAACAGCACATGTCCATTTCATCCGTCACTTTCTATGTCTTATGGTTCCTATACACCACCCTCCTGTTGTCTGTGTGCGTATAACTCATAGATAATGTCTTCATCAGTGATGTACTCACATTGCTCTGTTTGCATTGACTTACAGGCCACACTCCCTCTTCTCTCAAACACACACAGCCCCGGTCCGCTCCTGGCACCGAACGCAGATTACATCTTGTTTCCCAAACTACTAAAAGTGTCAGAGGCTGTCTGGCTCTGCTTTTATATAGTGTTATTAATGGCAGGGAGCACCCACCGCCCCAGTCTTTGTGTACGCCTGCTTGTGTCTAATTAAAGGATCGCTGCTTACAGAAGCAGAGAATGGCTTTGCAAGATAGAAAATAATCATTGCAAATATTATCATTATTTTTTTCACGGCTTATAGAGAAGTGACATGAGGTAGGAAGACCGTAAAGTCCAGTTGTAGCTGTTATATAAACTCTGACCAGGACCTTATAATCTTCTCAACTGCACGATATAGGCTGGAAATGATCACGGTGATGCCTTACACTCACTGTGAAACGATGAAAAATAAGATAAACAGAATAAAAAAATCAACACAGACTAAAGTAGATCCACTAAATTAAATCAAAACAATTTTTCCACAACATTGGAACACAAATAGCTGCTTTTAGGCAGAGAGTGTTTTCCAAACTAGAAGCAAGTGTTGGTTTTGATGATAAAACAACATGAGATGATTCAAGCTTCAAGGTTTCTTTATTGGTACCTAGAAAAGTAAATTTGTAGTGCGGACAGGAGATTCAGCGTTCCAAAAAATATATACAACACATAACGATGACAGTTGTGTATTCAGTGCTGCAATTAATAAGAAAGATATGATGTCAAATCTGCCTTGGAGGCTTTCATTTGCAGAGTTTCAGGAAATCCAGAGCAACTTCTGAACAATCAGACCAGAGATACAAACAGTCCCTCTAAGAAGTTGCAATATTGGGGCACTGTATAAAACCTATGGCTATGTCGCTTACCCCACGTACAGAGGCAATAGTCCTTGTCCCAGCGACCATGGGTTTGAATCTGACCTCGGCACTTTGCTGCATGTCATCCCCAACTCGCTTCTCCCAAAAGTTCCTGTCTCTCCTCAACTGTCCTATCCAGTAAAGGCAAAAGTGGCCGAAGAGAATATAGCTTAAGAAGTTGCAATGTCACGATTCGGAGAATTTATACAAAATCAACAAACCAATCCTGTTTTCACGATCTTGCAAAATTTGATGCAGTTAATGTGTTAAAACGACAACAAAACTCAAAATATAACAACTTGCATCTCAGGTTTTTGAGGATGCAATACTGAAAGTCTGCTTCACTAATTTGATCTCTACCTATTAACAACAACAAAAACTGTTTTATTGCTGTAAAACATGACATGAGAGACACTTCGCTGCACTCAGAATCATCCAGGTCCTACCCACTTCTGTCAGATCCAGCTTATTGTCAAGTCACACCCCTATACATTTTATTTTAACTTATTCTGGGCCAAGGTCTGGGACCTTTAGGCCCACTGCACAGCTGAGCCTTCTCTCAGACAGCTGTGGCTTGGCCAGCTCTCAGCTCCCCCCTGTCTTAACCTGAAGAATTATGTGCTCAGATAATTAGCTCTTATAGGTACACTCTCCATTTCTCCACTCCACTGGGCACATCATCTTCCTCGCCTCTTTATTGTTTGGTTTGCTTTGTCAGATCGATGTCTTGCTACTGCGTAACCAGCACTCATATCTCAGGCTGCATAAATCACAACAAGGTTTCTGTCGCTCGGGAGAGCGCTGTGGCTCTGCTGCACACATGCACGCTCACACAAACACACACATAAACACACACAGACACATAAACAAGTGGGTGGAGGACTTCATGCTCCACATCCAACAAACTCTCCTCTCCTCTCTCCTTGATACTCCCTCTCCAATCCATTCCAGACTTCTCCCTTCTTTCCTCCTACACTCTTCTCTCCAATCCTCTCCTTGCTTATTCCCTCTCTTCCTCTCTTTTCCTATTTCCTTGTCTCATCGTTTGTTTTTTCTTTGTTGTCCTCTACTTCTCTTCTTTTCTGTCATCCATTCTTTTGCTCCCAAGTCCTCCTCTCCTTTGCTCTCCCCTCCCTCTTCTCCTCTCCTCTCCTTTCCTTTTTTTCCCCTCTCCAGCTTTCCTTTACCATCCTCCTCTCCTCATTTCCTTTCCTCCCTGCATCTCCTCTACCACTGAGTGACCACTGAAGAGGAACCCATCAGATTATCCTCTACCCGGTAGCGATGGGTGGGGTGGGTGCAGCAGAACGGAGGGAGGGAAAGATGGAGGGAGGGTAAGGTCTGTGTATCACGGCTTATGATTGCAGCGCCACCCTTGTAATGAATTCGAAAAAATGCAAATGACTCTGCCCGTGTAAAAGTTGACATTGTCTCCTGTGATAAATTTTCTGCTGAGGTAAGAGACAATTTAGATGCGAATTACAAGCGGGCTCTTTGTCACTCCTCAGTTCCATTTACATCCTTAATTAGCCGATTCCCTCCCGCCTCCATTAGAGGGTGAGAGAGAGGACGAGAGAGAAAGACAGACGGACAGGGACAATGACATAAACAGAGAAAAGTGACATCTAGTGCTGAGCCAAGCTACACAAAAACAGGCCTTCAGATTTTAATACACACACGTCTATTTAAGCTCACACAAAAGGTGCATAAGCCTTGATTATGGTGCAGGAAATGAGCCAGAAACTCCATCCCATGTGTTAGGACCTCAGGGTTGATCAGCATCCCCGGGTCTGTGTCTCTGTTAATGTCATCCTTAACAGCAAACTAAACACCACAGGTTTGTAGACATTAGCCATGCCTGCTAAAACACTCATTTACCCAGCCTCCTCATCATACGACGCTGCTCTGCTTTGAATGACAGGCCTAAACATGCCATTCTATTAGTGGAGGCTTACTCAATAGAGCAATGTTCAGTCACTCGTGTCCCTCCCGAGTGCACGGCTTGTCTGCAAGACCCCACAAAGAAAATGCTCAACGCTAGGTCATATATTACAGTTTACAATATGTGCATGAATGGAGAGTCACTGAAAGCATCACATCAAAGCCCCAATGGCCCACATGCTTCAGTGTCTAACATTGTAAACTGGTGTGAATATTCATGTTTTAACCAAAGGAAGATGATGTCCTGATTTCATGGCGCAGAGTCGGCCTCGCTGTCTGATTTTGTCCTGCTATCTTGAATGTATACATTCAAACAGTGGGGACTAATAGAGCATGAGGCAGCTTTACAATGCGAGGGATCTGTGGGTGGCCAATTCATTCTGCCAGCTGACTGTCCCTAAATATGGTCTGCCAAACACAGTGTGGGGTTGTGAGTGAAAACACAATGGAACTTATATTTAGTCTAGTTATAGCTTTATCGTTAAGGGCCACAGAGCGATTCTCTGACCTCCTACGCATGACATTCCTTAGGATGTAGAATTGAACTTACTGTTTATTCCAATTCGACTTACTTTTTGTAAAAAATACAAATTTGTAAATGTGATAGTTGCTTCTGCATTACACATAAGAGGACCTTTTTTTAATTATTTTTTGTTTTCCGTTTGAGGAAGGTATTTCCCTTGAGCAGTTCACTAGTATTTGATAGTATGGGTTCACTGTTTATAGCTACATGATTCATTTTAATACATGACCCCAATCGCCACCCAGATTTTTTTTTACATATATGGTAAGATACATTCGTTAGTGACTCCATGTGTCAGTCTGTTTACAACATTTAATTTTCAGGAGGACATCTTTTTCCTTCAGATGAAAATTACAATAAGAAAGTTCAAGCTAGCAAGCTAACTGACTAGCTTAAAACCACTACTAAAAAGCACATTGATGAAATGCAATGCTATAACATTGCAAGCAAGCAGCCTAGCTTAGCTAGTGAGTTGACTATGAGATAAAGTGCCTATATTGCAGTCTAGATAGCCTAGCTTGCAATGTTAGCACTGCAACTCATCGGGTGTTAATGGACTTTTCCTTTCTATAATGTCATGACTGCTGAGTCATCTGTAGCTGTGTGTAGTGTTGCTTCTATTTCATAAAAAGGAGGGGTCTAGCATTAGCGGGCTCTTTTTCATAGGCCCACTTGGTGTGATGGCAAAGTTTGATTCATTACAGTCACAGTGATTTTAGCAATCTCGATGGTTCTCCCCAACTGTGCGCTCACACTCAAATTGAAAATGTCTGAAAGGTGCAATATAAATAAAGTTTGATCTAAGGAGATCAATTTGGCCTGAGTTACACGCCCACCTCCACTGGTCACTCGATATCTTGAATCTCAGAGTTTTTTACACCCTAAAAGGTTGTCATTGTATGAATGATTTTGTAATAATGAGAGACAAAAGCTGTTCAAAGACGTTTCACTGATACATTTCCTATCATACTTTGCGCAACGAATTGGACAGTTGTAATTACATACAATTTATGGGGGTAAACTTGCAGTCGTGCCGCACCATGTTCAATGAGTCTGCACTGTACGTGGTAACACATAATCTCTGCTCCTCAAGTTGATGGACTGTTTTGCCTTTAGAATTTCAGTTGGGAATAAAGTTCTTTTATAATTGTTTATACAACAATTATGAGAATAATTAAATGTTGTTGTTTTTTAATTGGGTTTTTGAAAAACTTGCATGTTCATATTATTGTAAGCAAAGCCAGTTCAAGCCAGTTTGGAATAAAATTGGTGTCCATTTCCATTCAACGTTTGTTCCTCCTGATTGTTTGTCTGCACAACTAATTTGCAAGCCGTCTCTCCGAGCACAAAACCAAAACTGGGACAAGACAATCTCACTGGCGGGTGCACTCTCAGGTCCAACCGCTTGCCAAATTTTTAGTCAGAGGTCATTAGTTTGTCTGGAGTCTGCTGTTTCCCTCAGTAAACTGGTAAATGAAAAGCAAGTTGTCTGCAATTTACTGTACAAACAATTGATCATCTGGAACAATGACACAATTGACCACCCACTTGACCTGGCCTCAGAGCTGTGGTGAATCAGATGAGTTTCCTTTTTTTGTAGACCCATGTTAGCTGTTTATGAATGTGGCTTTCTCGCTAATAGGGCCGTTGGTGGGGATGTTCGTGCGGGAAAGACTTTGTTTATGCTTGCAGCTCTTTTTGTGCTGCTCTCTAATTAATTTGGCTGACCAACAAGTCCAAATAATGAATTTGATTTATTGTCTTTGATAGATTGTCTCAGTCCCATTGAAGGGTGTTGGATTTTTTTGACACACTCCATATTCATTTTTCTAAATGAGCTCCGGATTGAAAGCATTTTCATTTGTCTTATCTTATTTGGTTTGTTTCATAGGTCTAGCATTTTCTTTTCTTGGGGACCTTAACTGTAGAGAAAAGCACACACATGACTTTCACACTGAGAAAACACTGTCATTACTAACATCAATCATGTGCGATATTTTTAGACATGTTGCTTTAATGTACCATTTTAAATGCAAAGTCTTGGGGACACGCCGCTGCCGGCCTCTCGTGGTGTAGGTATATGTTCTTCAGCCACTGTAAAATGTGTATGTACAGAGAGAACAGCACGGCAGTCACGAGAGAAAGGATGCATTGTCTGTCTTTCGCTGTCATTAGGCGGCGTCTGGAGGATGATGTGGAAGCAGTATGGGGTCTGGGGGAAGTATTTATGACCCTGTAGGAAACTCGTTGGACTGCAGCGATTGCAGGGAGATAATGGGAGGGAATGGGATGCAACGAGGTGTTCTGACGGCACCAACCAGACAAGAGAACATCCAGGATAAATCAATGTTGGTCATTTTCTCTTCACTGCTATCCCCTCTCCTGCCTCCCATTGCAACATCAAGACCCCACCTTAAAAAGCAATGTCTAAGTAGAAATACAAAAGCACATTTGATATAAAATTGACTGAATTTTTGGACATGAACAGTTTGATTTAAATGACAGCATTGTAGTTCTAATTTGATTTAATTCTAACACCGCCGCTTGAATGACTTTTCTGGTGACATTGGGAGGCACACAAACAAGACTTCACCTCATTAAACAGCAACAAACTGAGGCGAAATTACACTTAGTTATGGAAATGGATTTTAAGCATGCAAAGCATCGCATGTGCTGACTTTAAGCTGAAATATGAAAAACATCAGTGTTGGTGTTGGCGTGGCTGTGATGCCATCACCATTAATAGGGAGTGAGGATCAGAGTACAATCTAATGTGTGATGATCAAAAGAGACAACTCATTATAGAAGTATATTGACCTTAAAGAGGGCCTAATTTAATAAAGCACTACCTCCGAAGGTAGGAGTGCATTTATGGGTGCTCAAGTACAATGCACACAGCATATTACAAGCACAGCTAAAAAAGATAGATGAACTACTGCAGTGATTGAAGAGGTTTTTTTAGAGTCCAGATATTTGATCAGTGAGGGAGGGAAAGTGGAGTCTTTAAAAACAAAAGCAGGAATTTGAGTCCAGATCTGCAGAATGGATACAAATACATTCACTTCATGACTAAGTGAAATGTTGCTGTCAGGAGGTCCAAATGGGTCAAACAAACTGTAAACAAGATGCTAAGTAGAAACCTAAACAATACTGTAAAATGTACTACATATTAGAAATGGCTAAATGCAAAAGTGTACATTTATAGAACCTTAAGAGGCATACTAAGAGTCCTAAATATAGAAAGTTAAACAATTAAACAGACTATCAGTTCAAATTAAGGGCTATACTGGTCTTTTATGATCAGTAGTATTATCGACTATGGCTACGAGTTAGCAAATATGGCTAACTAGTTGGAAAGTTGAGATTTAATTTTTAATAGATGATGTTATTCAGCTTAAGGAAGAGTTTGATATGTCCAAAACTGCATCAAACGTAAAGCGTAGTGTAGGTACAAAAAAATGCAGAGCTGCAAATTTGGAAATGTTTTCACTGTTCATTATGCTTGCAATGTTTAGACACTTGCTAACTTGTTATAAAGGTAAACCAGGATCGAGGTCCAATAGTAACTAACTGAAAGGTGCTCCGTCTACACCCACCCCCTAGCCTCTGTGCTCCCTCAAAAGCCGCGCCCTTCACTTACATGCACAAGCTGTTGTTTCTCCAGAAGCGGACCTCGGCTCATTGCTTTCATTGGTTCTTAAAGTTGGTACCTCGTGGCAGACATTGGTCAACATTTTTACAGGCTTACAACTGCTACAGATGATGGATTTTCTTTGTTCCTTTTTCAGAGAACATGAATTATTATTTCAGTCAGGACCTAAAGACAATTTAAACCAAAATCTTAAAAATGTATCTGGAAAAAATGACCAACCCTGCCTTTAACAGGGAACATGTTTACATACTGTAAAGGTTAATTATTTCACAGCATACATAAAGTCAGTTATTCGTTTTCTTTAATTTTGTTTAAGGGCTTGTTTTCAAATGAATATCTGTTTGTAAAACAGCCTGACATTCATTCATGACTGATTTAGATTCTGAAATAAGTGATATCCTGTTATGCTTGTAATGAAACAGATCCTATTCATATAGTGAAATTAAAGTATGCACCATAAAAATATCTCCGGCTCTCTTTAACTTTTATTTTCTGTGTCCTCCAGCTTGCTTTTGTTTTTCAAGGTACTTAAAGGTGACATTGAACAGGACGGTTGTTTATCTGTCGTCTCCTTACTAATCTGTTTGCATTACCGCTTGTATTCCAATGGTCCCATTATGTATTAGAAAAGCAATTAACAGTTCATTAAACTTCGAAGGTGTTAATACAAGTCATAAGACTAAGCCATCTGTCGGATTCTCTCCCAAGCCCGACTTTGATACCATCCACTAAACAACGTTTCTAACCAATTAAGGTTAGACTTGGTAATTTAAATTTGAAAATAGGCCATCTTCTGCTCGTTGTCTAATAATAGGGATACATATGGTGAGGGTTTAGAGTGAGATAATGAGAGAGATAGCCGCCGTAATTTGTCTTGTAAATATTAGGGAGGGAGGCAGATTGAGGCCTCAGGACTTAACATATGTCTGCATTCAACCTCCATACTGTGTTTCAAGCCGCACAAGGTGGTAAAAAAAAAAAGAACTCTACCAGGAATAGTACAAATCTCTGCCAGAGTATCCACAGCTTAATACTGGGAAGCCGAGACACCGTCTGAAATGATGTTCCCACCTACTCATTTGCTATTTGTTGACTAGATAAATGTTGCGTTTTGTCTCTTCAGTATAGACAACAAATGAACGGGGTGAACACGATTCAATTCATCATGTTTTCTTGAGGATTTAGTGAGATTTGCTCTCATTAGTGGCTCATCTGTCAGGGAGACACTCTGATCCTGGAGAGAGAGAGGGGGGAAAAAAACAGCCTCTTCTCACTTAATTGGGAGCAGCATACGCAGCGAAAGAGACACAGAAGCTATGTCAACCTTTTACATCCCAAATTTATCTTACAAAATCAATCCGTCAACATCCTAATTGGCCCCCGGTTTATGATTGCTGTGCCGACTCGCTCTCAGAGGATCTGAAGCTAAATGGAGTCATAACTTTAAGAGATAAAAACGCTGAAATATGTGACGCTTTGCAATCATCTGTTTGTATAAATCTTGAGCTGAAAGATAGGGTTCTGATGGATATGTCCAACGATGTTTAAGGAGGAGGAGACAGCTTTAAAATGCTCAGCCTTGATCTTACAGGATATTTGAGTTATTATTATATTTCATAGTTACTTGCATAGTCTGCCAACTACTTCATATTCTGAGGAAAATAAGGGAGGATCTGTATCACATCAAGTGAAAATAAAACAGGTAGCATTCAACGTAGCCTGAATGAGTATCGACATATTATTCAAGGTGCTGGCACCAGAATGGCTCTCATTAGTCTTCTGTGAGTCGGTAATGGCAGATCAGCTCTTAGGGCCACAGAATTGACAGGCTGTGCTCCCCTTCAGCAGATATCTGAGAGCTTTTTATTGGCTTCCCCTCCAAACACCCTCCTACTAATGCTGCCCGATGGCCTGGTTAACCTTGGTGATGCCTTCTGACGCTAGAGAGGTACCACACAGAGTTCATTCAATCATTAGCCGTGCAGAGGAGTTCAATTATTGCAAGCTCAGGAGTTTTATTGATACACATATGTAGGTTAATGTGGATCTAAGAGTGTTTTTTTCCCCTTATATTATTCACTTTAAGAACATGTTTTGTATCATGAAGCAGGAGGGTTTTTGAGTCTTTTTCTATGTGGGTCTGAGAGAAAAGTTTCCTTCTCCGACTTAATGAACAGGTGTCTACATAACACAGCCCACCCCACAGATGGCAGCGTAATTAGCAGTCATTATGGTGGTCTTCAAGAAGGCCGGGATGTGTGCGGCCGCACAGAGCGCCTAACCTCTTCACCCCCTGACAGGGCCCACGGGGGGCCGCTGACACGTGTTGTTCTCCCGGAGAAGCCAAAGGTGGGGTTCCCCTTTCATGAGGTGTCATCCTGATGTGCTGGAAATCCCGAGACATGTGTTCAAGGATCAGAATGTCAAGGGCCTCTCTGTGGTCAAAGCCCAATAAGAACAATGAGCAGAAAAGTCCAGTTGCTTAACAGAAGGCATTACTTCTTGTCATGGGGGGTTTCTTTATGAAGAGGTTGTTATTAAATGGAGTACTACACTTGTTTTTGGTTCATTGTTTACTCGTGTGTTTTCCTAAAATCATGATTTAGGAGAGAAATTTGTGTTTTCAAGTAAAAACCTGTTTCATTTTTTTAAGTTATTATTTGTCTATTTTTTGGGTAGGACAGCTGAAGAGAGACAAGGAATGTTAGGAGGAGAGAGAGGGAGACGATTTCATGCAAAAGGACTGAGGTCGGATTCGAACCCACTGCCGCTGTGACAAAGACTACAGCCTTTGTACACCGGGTGCACAACATAACCACAAAGCTATCGGCTATCCAAAAAAGAAATGAGAAATTATTCAGATTTAATGGTGCGCTTATATTATATATATCCACCATAACAGGACTAAATGGAAGAAAAGAAGACCATAGATAACTTTCATTAAAGGTTGTGTAATTGTTTGTGATTGTTTCATATGTTTTCCGTTTTTTTTTTATGGTTTGATAAATATTATTTTTGAAATTTTATCCAGTACTACTACTTCTAATACTACTATGTTCACAGTAAAAACAACAACAACTATGATACAGTTCTGTCATTGTTATTTTTATTATCATTATGTTATCATTGTTTCTATAACTATCATTAATGTTACTTTTAACCATTTAAGCACTTTTTAATATCTTCATTGTTATACTAAAGTTTGTTATTCTATCTAATTAAACTTTTCTTCCCCTCATAATTAAAGTGAGTGATGTGTGGAGGCAGATAATCTCTTGTTTGTTTGCCTGCTGAGTCACCTTTATGTCTTTTACCTCAAAATGCATCAACATGTAAATATTTCTAAATGACTCCCACAGTGTAGCTGTGAATTGTGAGCAGCAGACATATGCTTGTGCGACCTCGGGCTGATCTGACCTTTAAAACAACACCGCTTCCTCCTGCTGAAGCGAAGGTGGATACGGATGTGGTTTGTGGGGTCATTCTCTGTTCATGTCACTGTTCATGCCCGACTAACCCTCCCTTGTTGGGCCAGTGGTGGGGGTGAGCAGGGGCTGCTGACGTGTGTGTGTGTGTGTGTGTGTACGTGTATTTCGGGGGGGGGGGTTGCCAACAGGCTTGTAATTTCCCCTCACTTAGAAATGAATTCCATCTAATCTCATTCCAGCATGTCAAATAGCGACGCGACACGCTGTTTTATACTGTAACATTTGGTTATACCGAAGCAGCTGAGTGCGTCTCGCTCCAGCCTGACACCCTCTGGATATTAAAACACTGGATAATATTTCACTGAGATTGGATGTGGCTCAAACACGGAGCATTAGCGAGCCCCCTGACAAACACTAAGTTTGAGCCTTACATTCCTTATCCAATAAACTTGGCTGGCGGCCATGATTTACTATGATCTGCTCACATTAAGAATCAAGGTTGAACTTACAGGAGGAGAAAATGACCCCTGGATGTTTTTGACCATAACAGTTTCTTTTTCTTTTTTTTTTATGTATCAAAGGCAGAAAATCAATCCATTCAACTCAATAAAAGATATATTACACCTGGAAATAATCTTTCAAATGTGTTTTTTTTAACACAACTTAGTGACGCAAAATCCTCTTCAAAAAGAGAACTTTCTAGTCCATAGAGGAGTTATGATTTTTATGGTAAATTAATAGCAAAAGCAAAGCAACCTTTTTTTCTATGTAACTCTGTCGCTTTAGTGATGTCAATAAAAGTTGCCAATTCGACTGCTGACGGCAAAACTTCCCCATTGTAGTTGAAACATGTTCTTCTGTCCACCTAAATAAAAGCACTAAAGACAATGTGTACAACTTTGTTTTGTCTAAACACACAACAGAAAAAAAGATATCATACAAAACAAATCACAAAAAATATCTTCTTTATATTCAGAGTAACGGCTTATTGTCCTTCACCTTTTTTAGCTTTACTGCTAAGATTCAGGTTGTTTGCTTTTATCATTTATTCCTTTAAAGTCATGATCAGGCGGCTTCACAGAAATGTAAGAAGTTCAGCTCCATTGCTACCTTCCCATCAACGAGTCATTATTACAATATTGCTTCTCTTAAGTAGCTCACTGACTGGCTGACCAGCTTTGAAACACACACTAAACCACTTGCAAGCCTGCACAGAATGACCGGTTGGCTCATTGCTTTCAGAGATAAAACGAAGGAAAAAAACTTTGGTCCAGTATATATCTATTGCATTCAGAACGAGACACAAATTGTTGTTTACAAAGTAAACATCATGTTTACATTTAACAGAAATGTAATAATGAATAATTAAAATGACAAAAATATCTGTTCATCATTTTGAGAAAGTCACACTGGGAAAGTAAGAAATTAAATTCAGTTCACATCCTGTGTGGAAGTAGACCTATTTTCTACAAACACAGCCATTAGGACAATGCTGTTAAATTAAAATCAATCTGTAAACTGTTCCTCAATGTATCAATTAATCATATTTGATGGCTGCTACATTAGGACAGTGCTCATTTAGTTTGTGTCCATCATGACAGTTGGAAGCATAATTGCAGCTAAAACCCACTTATATGATTACATGCTGTTGATTATTGCAGATTAAAATTAAAAATGTAAAACAACTGGAGCATTTTGTGCCATCCGTTTTTCCCATAAGATATAGCATGAAGTCCTAAAACACACACACACACACACACACACACACACACACACACACACACACACACACACACACACACACACACACACACACACACACACACACACACACACACACACACACACACACACACACACACACACAAATGCACATTCACTCTGTGGACAGCCACTTAAATTCATTTGTCTTGTGTTAAGCTCATTTCCAGCAGATGAGGAAATGGAGTGTTTTTATTCCTTCCTTTTCATCTTTGGATAGGATTTAGAAAGCATGTAAGTGAGGTTCTCTTTGTTATTTACACCGGGGTCCGGGCCCCTAAGTTTATCCTGCCTCATACGGAGCCAGCTTAAGGGGGCGGTGAGCCCTGGGAACAATGCCTCTCAGAGGAAACAAAATGACTCCTGTGTTTCATCTGTTGTTATGGTAAAAAGTGGTGGCTCTAAATGACCACTTCTATGCATATGTGGATTGGTGTTTGCCTTTGCTCTGGCAGGGAGCCAGTGACTGATCCCTCTGTTCCCCATATGGCAGCATTGTGGTGAGAAAGCTGGACAATCGACCCCTCCCTGAGGGAGAGACCCCGGGTCTCGCTGCTGGAGGAGAAACTGTTGGTTTCACTTTTTATCAAAACCCCCGTAGGTGAGCACACCGCCTGCAGACACACATATAATACAGCCCCTCACTTACACACATTCACTGATGAAAACACAGATTATTTGAAATGCTGTACATTACCCAAAAAATGATCTGCATGAAAAGGTGGCAAAGAGGCTGAAAGGCGGTGTGAGAGGCAGCAGTAATGATAAAATCCATAATCACAACACTTCAATATACAGGATTATTGTCTCTCTATCATCTTTATATAAATCTATCTTTGTGTATTAATCTGCTGAAGGACGGATTTGAGTTCAATTCAATCAGTTCATAAGCTCAGCACTGTGATCTGAGGCTTCCCTTTCCTCTGATGCAGATCTAAATAAACATATTATCACAGAACCTCTGTCTTCTTGTAATAAATCTATTTGTTTCAATTGTTCAACAGTTAATAGGATAAAAAATAGAAAACGGGAAACTGGAAGTGAGCTAGGCCCCTGGTGGAAACACCCACAGGCTCTAATAGCTCACTTGACTAATTTGGAATGAATTTTTAAAAGTTCATTACTATATGTAAATGCGTATCCACGTTGAAATCTGCCATGTCTGCAAATATGCAGATGATGCAGCGACATACATTGTAGCCTGTGTTGTTTTATTTTAATGAACAATGCTTTCCCCCAAAGACGGATAATGTGATTACACGTTGCTCCTCCTTGCCAGTCGGGTTTGTCTCAGTTTGCTGAAGTTATCGTGTCCTCCCTGTCACTCGGCTCTGTTTGCATGGCTGTCACATCGTCCGGCCTTTAATGGAGAAATTAATTACCATTGGTGTCATCTCTCACGACACAGGAGTCAATTTGATCATGTTAACCAAATGAAAGGACCACTTGATATACCCGTCTTTTGTAATCACGCTTTGATGGAGAGGATTAAAATGCATTTAGCCTATTTAACAGTATTCATTAGATACAACTGCCATTATGTGATATGAACTATTAAATGATTAAGGAGGGCACATTCTCACTCTTTAACCTTGATAGAAGTGGTGGAATTGAGATGTCAGATTCATCAAATAAAGAGTGTTATGATATGAAGGACACAGAAAATAGGACATATATCTATATTAATATCAAATATTGCCCTGCATATATATTGTAGTCCATACAGGTATTTTTTTGGTATGATTACATGTTATTAGAATTTTTTTTTTTTTTTTTTTAAGATTTACAGTTGTATATTTTGTCTAAGAATAATTAGACATTAGCCTGATAGGATTGTAGCTGTGTTAAGTAAAGAGGTTGTAAGTTCACTAAATAAAAAAAAGAAATATCTTAACAAACAAACTTTAAAGCTTTTTTACGTAAGTCTGTTAGCTTTCAGATGTCTATAGCTGTTAGCTGTTCTGCCACAGAGTCAGTTTTGTCTAAATTTTTGGCTCAAAAGTTAATTTATCAATATATAACAAAAAACTTAAAAGATTAGAGAGAAAAATGCAAGAAATTCATTTAAAACAGACTTATTTTTTCAGAATTGGGGGGGGGTTATCTTCCCTTCATCATCTTACGACCCCTTCAATTAATGAGGAGACCCTAAGAAGGGGCCTTCCCCCATAGGTTGGAAACCACTGAACCAAACCAACTACTTATACACAGTAAGAATAAGAACCATGCTGATTGCACACTGATGGATTAGTCCATCAGTCCAAGACATAATACTTCAGAAGGAGGCTCTCACTTCTTTAACTTTAAATATTTGCTGATTATTTCTTTACTTTTACTCGGCTATACATTTGAAGGTAATATTTTAAGGTAGTGTTTTTATGTTGTAAATTCTAACACTTCTACCCAAGGAAATGATCTAAGTACTTCGTTCACCACTGTTTGCAGTCCTAATGTACCTTGTTAACCTACCACTGACTTACTCAAATGGGAATCCCCTGCCTGCCTCTTGAAACACTCACCCACACAAACACATCCATACCCACACTCATACACACAAGAGCTGTCAAAGACTCCTTTGTTTGTTCCATCATTCATTTCTTTCTGCTTCCAAAGTTCACTGCTAAGCTTACCCTGGACTCCCTTTACTTGAACCATCTGAATGTTGCTTTGTCACTCCACGCTGATTCTTCACAGAGCTCAGGCCAAGCTTAACTAATCACTCATAAACGTTGCTGAGAGGACGGCCACCGCACACGGCAAAACAAATCACAGGCCATGAACGCCCTAATTGGCCCCAAGGTCAGAGTGGAGTCAGGGTTTGGGGAGAAAAATACAACACTGTGATCTAAGAAGAAAAATGTATCACTTTCTTTTATTTCCTGTTTTGAAAAAAAAAAAAAGAAAGCTCACACGCGCACGCTAGCATGTGCACAAGCACATACACTATCCTGCAGTATGTGCTCACTCCAAAACACTCCCCATGATGCTCTCCACCCCTGTGTGGGTTTGTGAATTGTTAAAGAGTAACAAAGCTGTTTTGTGCCCGGCAGATAAAAGACCTGTGTACCAGCGAGGTCGGCCACTCCATAAATATGTTGGCTCTTCTTATTACAAGCTGTGTCCATGACAAAGGACAAACAGCTGGGGAGAGAAATGCTACATGGCAGGAATGGACAAGGGCCATTTTCAGCCTGGCTGGTCAGACACCAGCCCCTGAGCTGTCCCCACCAAGGCTGTTTACTTGACCCACAGGAGGGAGAGAGAGAGAGAAAGTTGACACAGTAAGCCTCTAGCTCTCCGCCCGCCCTCCATCTCATACACACAATCTCTCACTCTCTCTCTTTTTCTACCTCTGATGACAAAGATTAAGCCTCGGAACAATATCCCCAATGCTGAGGAAGGGTCATCAATTACCCCGTGATACTCTTCATTACCTTCCACCTGTTTCATCCAACGCCTCCCATCACCGTTCTGCACGACTGTTCGATGTCTGACGCATCATGAAGGAAAGTTTAAAACAACCTGGAGAGGTGTATTTACATACCTGCTTAGCAGTCAGCTTTGCATACAAGAAATACAAAACAAAAGGGTTTAAACTCTGTCTAGTTTGAGTTAACCTTCTAGAAATGCACATAAAAATCCATGTTGGCGCCCCCTGTGGACTAAGCAGTGCCTCTTATCTCTTAGCTTACCTTGTGCTGAAACTGTCAAATGTGTTTGATGATGAAAAATCGTATCCTGCTTTCAGACAAACATAACACTCTCTGTGAATCTTTGCTGTGGAAAATGTGTACCAATGTTCATTCAGAAGCAAGCTGTAACTCACTTTGTCTGACACCTAGCCTGCAGTGGAAACATGTACTACAAATAAGTAGGGATGCACCGATTGTGAATATAAGGGCCGATACTGACACAGATGTATAAAATGACATTTTAGTTGATTGCAGATTCAGATGTTTTTTTCATTACTTCTTTTGGAGTAAGTATCTCACACTTCCAAGATTTTCTCTCAGAAAAGAGTTTTTTTTCCAATAGGGGACTTCTGCCCAATAAAAAATCTCATCTCTGAACCAGCAGTAAGATGTTCTAAATTTAAAGAATTAAACTGATATAACAAGACAGATCAACACTGGCTGCCATCGGATCTTGATATTTTTTTACCTGAAAAGAAACAACAAAAACAAACAACAGTATGTTCTAAGTCAAATCCACAAGGGCCACTTGTTCATGACGTATAACATTATTTTACTGCAACAATCAATACTGATATAAAAAATATTTGTTTGAGATGGTATCCATATATCTTAAAAACTTGATATATTACCCGGTCCTAATAATTTGCTATGTAGACTGCAGGAGCCCGGGAATCAAACCCCCGACCCTCCAATTAGAAGACAACGTTCTCGTCCTCTGAGCCTCAAAGACCCTAAAAGTAAATCATTGCATGATGAAAGTTTCCATGTAAGGTACATTTGTTTCCGTTTAAGATATGACAGCAATCATGTTTATCATGCAAGAATGCTGGAGAGATGCAAATCACAAAACATCTGAGTGGAAAGCATTCTTTTTTAAAAACTAATAATCATTTTACACTGCAAATCACATCCTATTCTTTTTTTCCCCTCCGAAATGAACTGTGATTTAACGTTTCTCTCGGAATAAGATTATCCCTGATGTGTGGATCAGTCATAGTTGAGGAGCCTGATTATGTTTGATAAAGAGAATTGGTTTCTGAAAGAGAACAAATAAATTGGAGGGATGTGAGGTGCATTCAGAAAAGAGCAAATGCAATGCAGTTTTTATTGAACTAGTAGACTATTGCAAACAGCAGAGCAACCCTGAGAATAATCAAGAGGGTTAAAAATATCAACTTTGAACATTTCGGCAAAAGCCCCAAACTCAGACAAGAGAATGGTGAGCTTGCAAGTGCTCTCAGATAACGCTGTTTAGCTTCTGTTGAATGTGATTTAATGTTCGGCCAGCTCATTAACAAACAGCTATTCATTCCCAACGCTTTGAGTGTTCAAATCTTGAGGATGTCGATTGTCCTCCTTTTAATAAAGCCAAATAACTACGACACCACTGTGTGAAGAGACGCATATTTGTCATTAACAGTTTCATCTTAAATGACAACAAATTAAACTAATACATTTTAAAGATTTTTGCCCAGGATGAAAGAAACTGCGTTCTGTTTAAGCCAACAATATGTAACTTATCCACCTTAAAATAGTACTTTCAAAGAGGATCTAATCGTACAACAATTTTCAACAGTGAGAAAAGTGTCTCTCCCATATCCACAGATCCCCTTGGTCACCTGCTTATAGCACAGTGTAAGTTTGGTAATGGGCCGGGGTTCTCTTCCGAGAAGTGCGTACAGCTTTACATCACTAGTCAAGTTAGACCGTCTCAGTACTGTTTGATACAACGGCTGAGCCTAAGAGATGATAGAGGATGGTGACAACTGAAGCTAAGAGAAAAAGAGAGACATGAAGAGGAATATGCCGAGTGTACATTCCTGTAGATATTTATTTATAACAGATTGCGACCTCAATGTTAGGCTGTATCGTTATCGGTGTCATTGTTGTCTCGTATTCAGCAGCTTTACCGGGTGTAGAAAGTTATCTAACCCAACTTGTGTCTCAAATGAATAAATCCATCTAAGGCTAAAAGTCGTCTCTACAACGGGCTGTAGAAGATAGCAGAGTCATATATGCGCAAAATCCGGTATAGTACCACTGTAACTTCTCAGTCAACAGGGGTCTTCTTTGGTTTCTAAGAACACCTCCAGATGTCTTATCGGGGCTCAACTTCTGTGCTCACTGTGACAGACTCAGTATGATGTGTGGATTTGTTTGTTCCATTAATTTTTGGCTCTAGTATTCCTCATTTTGTTTCTCATGATGTTTGTCAGAGCGCTGTTCTAATGGGGAATTCTGCTTCGGTTTCTCCTCTTCACTAACAATTAATACTTAATTCATGTTTACTATCGTTAATAGTCCAACAAATATTGAATTACCATTCAGTTAGTCTGGAGTTGAATTTTATAATCAGTAACATTGCCTATTTTTTTGGCACAAAGTTTGTTTTAAATCAGCAGTATTACCTCTCAGTATTACATTCTGATTCTTAAATATGCAACATCTTTACAAATCCAATAGTAAGCGGTGGGTGGCAACTTAAAAAAACAATGAATCTTCTTAAGCATAAATTGTGGTCATTTTGAAGTCTAATTCATAGATTTATGATTGAATGACATCACATGAACTTTACTTGCCATCATATTTCTTATTTCCCTCTGTCCCACAGATATCTGTTTCAAAAGTCCTCATGCAAAATAAATGAAGGGTTGTGTATGAAGGAAACCTAATTCCTGTGGAGGTTTGTCCAAGTGTATTTAAGAAGCAATGCTTGTAATTTATGAGCATTTATTCTTTTTTGGGTAATTAAATACCACCTGAATATTTAACACCACTGAAATGGCTCTGCAGCGAAATGGCTGCAATGCTGTTTGGACTATCAAGTAACTATTGTCTCACAAAATGAGATATTAACTGAATTGAAAACCATCCCCTGTCGCATTTGATAATTTATTTGCATAATTAGGTCTTAATTTTAATTCACTATGCAAATGTATGCCCCTTTTAAATTGCATTTAAATTTGAACTGGATCCAGTGTCAGGCCTAATGTGAATGTATTTAATTTTATTATCTGTAAAGCATGAGAGATTGTTTGGGGCTAAATAGGAAAAAGGGACAGCACTGGTGATTTAACAATATTCAAAATGAAATACGCAAAACACGATTGTTTTCTCCTCCAATAGTCTTGTTTTCACAGTGTCGTCTTTGTTGAATTATACAGTATCTGTTTCTATTTGGATGTCCCTTCCTTTCTGGGGAGTGTTATCTCTTGTTTCACTTTTTTAGAAAAAGGAGTTGTGCTTAGGAGGCATGCATTGCCATCTATTATTCTGTGAATCAAATGGGGGCAGAGACAGGGCAGCTGAGAGAGGGTGAGCCTCCGGTCCAGTCCAATGGTGGCCTTTGTGGAACGAGGGAATACAAACTCCACGACAGGACAAAGTCAGAGGAAATTGACCTGCTTGATCCCTTCGTTGAGAGGGAGGCGGCACTCGTCCTTTCATCTTTTCCCGAGGGCCCAGATCTTTGGGCTACACTTAACAAACAAAATACTGTCTGAGCCTAACTCATGGGTGTCTTTGGAGCTGGGAGAGGCTGATACCCAGGGTGGCAGTGGGTTGGTAGGGAGGAGGAAGAGGGGGTAACCTGAGACAGACAGGCCTCTGGGGCAGGGAAGTAGCCAAAAGGGACAAATTAGCTTTAGACAATAGGGGACCTTTTCCACCAGGGGGATAATTAAACGTTTCTTCATCAAAGCTGAGACAGTTTGCAAGCTGCTCATTTTGTAATTCTATCATGTTCGCCCCTGAGATGTGCTTTCTGTATTTGGTCCACCCCCACCACTCAAACCCCTTCCTTAATACATTGCCTTGGCGATAATTTAGATTCTGTTTGATTACTCTGTTGGGGGTGTTAATTATACAGAGTTAGCACTGGTGTAATTGAGCCCAGTGGAGACAGAGGGTCTATCGGAGGGGCAACATGTATGTTCCCTTTTAGCATACTGCACAAAGACCTTTGTTTTCTATTGTTGCTCCATGTGAGGACCATTCAAGAACACATTGTGAGAATGTTGCAGGAGATTGTCATAATGACTATTAGCTATAAATAGGACTAAGAAGTAAATTTTTCATTACTCATCCTTTACAGCATGGAAGATAACTTATCGGATAAGAACAAATAAACAGACCGGACAGAGTATAAATGATACCTTTGAGCATTTTGTAGTACAAAACCTACTTTTTTGTGTGTATGCATGTGCTTGCATTCACGCTGTGTAGCACATGCCCTAACGTGGGTGATGCATAATGTGCATGCCTCTGAATGTGCGTATGGATAAAGGACATTGTGTGCGAGTCTTTTTCCTTGTCCACTGAGCTGTGGACCACAGGGTTTGTTGTGTGCCTTGGATCACACGGAGGAAGCTGAATGATGTTGCCCCAGCTCTGTGAAGGAGGGCCATGCTTGGCTGGCTCCAGAACAGCCTTAACAGGATATCACAGAAGAAACTGTGGCTTTTGTCCAGCTCTGCTTTACGAAAGAAAAAAAAAAAAAAAGAAGCTGTGTCAAAGGGACTAGGGAGGGTGTTTTCTTTTTTTAACAGATGCTAGAACAGTGTGTTGCGGCTCTCTGGAAGCCCATATCTACAATGGCGCCTATCTAACCCTGTGACATCATCAAAGAGCGTGCTGTGTGGGGCTGCCGGGCTGCAGTGTAGGATTCGTGCCATTACAACAGCAGCAACATGTCTTGTAAGGCACCAGTGAGCAACGCTGAGCGCCAGTGCTTTTACCCCCTGCTGGAGCGTTTTCTAGCATTGTGCTGCAACAAGGTAACCCAGGACAGCTTGGATCTGAAAGTCAGTACATTCTTCTGTTAAGTTGTAATTTAGCATCTCAAACCTTGAGGGGAAATTGGTGGAATAAGTTGACATCCGGAGGGTTGAAGGCCCTTTTGTAATATACTTCTTAATGCTGCGTGGAGAAAAGCATACAATTGCACTTTTTTTCCCACTTTTACTGTATGTACAGTAGTTATTTACTCAGCATAATCACCCCAACATGCGTGTCTTTTAATGTCTGCAGTACAGTAAGGTATGTTAACAATATGCCTGCTGTCACATAGGGAGCATTACAGAAACAGTCAGAGTGTTTGTCAGGCTACAGCCGTGCTGAGAGCAGCCCGTCTCTGTGAAAGCCTCAGCCTCAGGGCTGTAGACAGACCCCTGGGACCAGCCGGCACTCAAGGGCCTATTTGTTCAACAGAATGTGTTATTCTATCACAGCAAGCCTGTCACAGCAGCAATCATTCAAATACCCATTCATTTCTGGAATTCTGAATCCCCGGGCCTCCGAGGACCATCAAGAGCCCGTTTATTTGTTTAGTTTTGGAAGGGGCTTGTCTCTTTGATTCATGGACTCTGAAGTTAAAATTGCTCAGGATGATTTTCATTTGTTCTTAGGCAAGATTTTAAGATCCTATCTCTACAAGCAGGCAACTCAAAATAAATGATGTCTACGTGAGGAATAAATAATAATAAAATATTGTCATAGCTTAATCCCTTACTCACAATGGAGTCAAACTTATCATAGTCTCCATAGTCACAGAAGAAGAAGAGACTGGAAATAATGTGGTGTTGTTCTGTTTTAATAACAATTCTCAGTGTATCTAATTTACACAAACCTTAAAAAAAAGTTCAAAGGAAAGTAGCAGGTTCAATTAGTGTTGATAGCAATAGAATACAGTAGACATGAGATGCTTGTACAGTGATGGACCCGTCCACTATACTCTCTGCTTCTTGCCCAATGCATACTGGGATATGATTAGACTAGTACAACCCTGAAAAGTATGCTAAATAGCTTACTTCAAAATACTTTTGAACTAATACAGAAACATTTAACTGTAATTTTCAGATAATTTTTTCCAACATGTTTGCAGTAAGAATAACTTTCTTGTATTGTAAAAAGCCTAACCATGGTGCAGGCAGCCTCTTGCACAATGCATGCTGGGATATGCTTTGGTCTTGTGCAACCCTGCACCCGGATGAGTGGTGCATGAGTGAACTGATGGGGTAAATAATTTCCAAACAACAGAGCAGGAGGGCTGCACAAGGAATCACATTTTTACTGGAATCTGAAAATTCAATAAACGCATCGTAAAAACCACGTTATCGCAATAAATACGAAACAATAATTTATGTAAGCAAGCAATATTCTGCCATTCACCAAGTGCATAATTTACGAATTTGTGGAGGGTCATGCTTTCACTACAGCTAGCTATAAGATACCGCCAGATAAATGTGTGCTACTTTTATATAAAGAAAATACGGACTCTTTAATATGTGCATATTTATCAGACTTTTTATCATTATTTGAATACTAAACAATGTATTAATTATGTGCAGGTCTACACATTATGAACAAACCACATTTTCTGAGATGAAGTCATTTGTTTTCGCAGCTTTTATTTTGGTGCCACAAACTTTTATTTCCAGCCCCAGTTTGCACCCGTCTAGCTGCAGCAGTCATTTCAAATCCACCTCCTTCCCCTGCTCATGAATGTTTTTCTAATTGAAAGTGATATCTTAGTGCAAGCTGTTGGTCAGAGTCTGTGAAGAGTGCGGCTACAATAGACCTGTCAGGGTTGATGGATCTCCAACACAGCTGGGATATGGGTCCCCAGACCAAAGCCAATAAGAGCAGGGTCGGTATGTAAAAACAGAGGCTTATAAGAGCTGTCCATCCAAGCCTCAACACACACAGAAACACATGCATACATACATACAGGCCTGATCAATAACAGATTGTTCTGAGGGAGCGGAGGTGTGCTCAAAACAGAAATGGAATTAGAAAGTAAGCGATATTGGAGAGAATTGAAAATAGTTTCTCAAAATCAGTCTTTTCTTTTTCTTTTTTTTCTCAGTTTGAGTATAATCGATGAGGAGTCCATTTTGGCTCGGCTGGTTGATGATAGCCAGTCATTACAGATTAGCCAGAGTGAGTAATGGGAGCCCCACGGGGCAGAGTAATGCAATTCAATAAGTGCATTTGTGGGAGGAGATGTGTGTGGAGGTGATTGTGGTTATGTTTTTGGATTGAGGGGGAGACGTATTAGCCTGGTCAAGATCACCAAACAAAAGCTGAGATGTTCTTTCATATCTCTCTTTTCTTTTCCATCTCTTTTCTTTTATTTATTTTCTGAGATAACAAAGGCGGATAATGTTTCTTTAAGTCCATAACTTCATACACTAATCCCATCACCTGCCTCCTGTGGTGATATTTCAGTCTAATCTCTGGCTTGCTTTTTTCTCTCGTACGATTTAAGAAACAAAACAAGGCACCCCTCTGATGCCAATTAATTAGGAGGATATGAATATTTCAGTGCTCTATGATACAATGGTGGCTGCACCGAGATAGAATTCACAACAGCTCCTAATGGAATATTAATCGTGTGGTGACGTTATGGTCTTCTTTTTCTCAGCTTTCACTGAAGGTGTGTGGAAAAGGGTTGAGAGAGCGGTCACGGTGTCTGTTAGGAAGTTATTACACTACATGTCTCGCCCCTGTCACTGGCCTGGAACTGAAGACCTGGACATAAAGTTGCACTGTTTTATTTAAATGTTTTAAATTTGTATTTAAGACAAAGTCTGGAGACTAGCCAATACAAAATGAGGAGTCCCAAATACATTTTGAAAAAACGAGACGAGGAAGTCAGAGAGCAGAGATCTTCCCAAAGGACAAGCGTCCAGTTTTCTATGACATGCAGAGCTGTCACCACAAACACTGTCTATCAACATTTATTTCCAAAACTTACAGATTCAGTTTCATCAATATGAAAAGCTCTGGTTCAATAATACAATGTGCAACACTGAGACTACTGTGCAATACTCTTATAATATCTATATATAGCTTTATTTCTTCTATACTCTGCACTTGTTGTTCTTCTTTATATTTGTTATTTACATGTATTAATATTGCTATTTAAAGTCCTATATTCTTACAGATATATTGTTTATAAGATCAACTATAAGACACAAAAGGCCTCAGGATGAATGATTTCTGATTCTTATTCTGTTCTATAATTGGATCAGGCCGGTCCATAAAAGTATCCTCTCATATCCACAATAAAGAATTTCTTAGTCGCTGTCAGAATTGCTAATATTTTGGTCTGGCTTTATTTGTTGTCTCTGAGACAGCAGACTCAAACACATAATCTGTGCACTACAGGCGGAGGAGGATGTAGGTGTTGCGTTGAGAAACAACGCTTAACAAAGTGGCTTGTCACTTTGTGTTGCCACTAAAAAAATGTTGTAAATGAAGCTTAAACTTACCCTGACGTTGGTTTTAAGGTTTTAATTTCTTTAAATGATCTGAATTTCGTCGTGAAATCTATCCCATCAGCAGCAACGCCAGACCAGTGTCTACATAAAGAGGCTGAGGTGACCAATATCTGCTGTGACTCATATAGTTAGTATTAACAAGTACCTCAGATAACCTCATTTAAAAATCCCTTTAAGTCATTTGCTAAATAAACAAAAGTGAAAAAAAAGATCTCCTCCATTGGGGAGTAACATTTGTTTAACGCTGCTGCTGTAAGTGGCAGCAGGTGAGTAAAAGTGACGTTACAATAAAGCGAAATTTGGGTTAGGGTTACAGGTTAGGGTTTGTGTAGCCATGCACAAAGTATTATGAGCTGGTTATGACAAAGTAAAGACAAGATTTCAAACCTGGTTTGAAAAAAAGATGCTAAGGGACCGTATGACAATTTGTGAGATTGTGAGGATGAATATTTTCAACTTCAACACTAATCATTTATTTAACATGAAAGAAAGTTCAACCTGCCTCATTTAGATTTTCTCTTTCTTTTAAGCCTCATCAACTTAATAAAATAAATATAAAATAAATAAAATAAACATAAACATAAAATACACATACAACTGAACAAAAAAGACAAACAGTGTGATTACTGTGATTAACGGTCTCTGTTTCAGGGCATTAATATACTTGCCTGACACACAGGGTGTCTACATGTGAAATATTCACATACTTTCCACATTTTGCCAATCATGTCTCCTGGAGTTCTGCTTCATATTCTTAATACTGACTAAAGATTTGCATGAAGGTGTTCACAGGCACCACAGGGGAAATATTTGGGACACAAAAAGGCATTTCTGTGCCAACCAAACATTTCAAAGCTGTTGTTTTACATTTATTCATTTAATTATTCTTCATTTTCATGCCAAAACTATAATTATTTTCACATTAACACCTGCTGCGTTCCCCATGTGTGTGTGTGTGTATCTTTGTTCTGTTTAATCTTCATCATTAGCGGGTTAGCCTGGACGAGCACTGGTGTTTATTAAAACAGAAAGTTTAATGTTATTTGTTTGAAACGGTGCAGCAGCACGAGGACAGACCAGCACTTATGATATGAAGGAGATGCAGATTTCTTTCTTTTCTTCTCCCTGGCAGGGATCACACTGGCAGAGCTCATGTTATTCATGGACAGACTCATTTCCTGCAGCAGCGGCGGCACGGTTCGATAGTGAAGCTGTAAAACAGTTTCAGCTAGCCATAAACACATTTGATGAAAACAAATTAGGAGCGAGAAATATAACTGACGGAAAACATAACAGCCGGCAATGGAATCACATTAGTAGGGGACGCTGGATGCCGCTGAAAATAAATGTACATTTAATAAATGGATAAATACAACACGAAAAGCCCTATGTTGCCAAAACTAATTCATCATTTAAATGCCTCCCTCTTTTTCCATTAAAGCCCATATTAAAACACCTTGCAAATAAATGTGAGGCTTTAACAACCTGACAGATCACCGCTGCAGTAACCTGTTGACACTGTAGTCCGGAAACATCGCTTACGGGGAACTTTACGCCTTTCAGATGAAATCACTAATGGCAATAATCTTTTGACAACATGAGAGGAAAGTCTCTCTGATTTGTGGCTGTGACGCAGTACTATTCTTGTTAATGAATTTTTAATATCCTTAATGACAGGAGAGGAACGATGTAATTAAAAGAGCAAGTCAGGAAAAAACGCTGACTCCAACTCTTTATGGGGACCGTTTTAATGTTAGTTTAATTGGAACTAACACATTATCTTAATGAACAGATTGCCTTCAAGGAGACCATTTCCCCTCCCCTATAGCGACCTCAAACTGGCCATTATGCATATAAAGAAATTTCTTTTGCAATCTATGAAAATGACATGAATTAATTGGAAGAAATGTAACTTTTTTTCCCTCATAATTTTAAACTTCCAGAGAGCACTGTGTGTCACCGGGCAGGGCTAAGGGATTTGAAGGTGGAGGAGCGGGCGGTGGAGTGCAGGCGGGGTCGCTGCAGAGGCTTTGTGGCATGAAATACATGCATAAAGCCAAACGTGGCCAACAAGCGCACAAATTGACCACTCCACAACCTTGACACCGTTGACACCTGGACACCTATCAGCGCTCTGTCCCCTTCACTGAGAGGAAGACACGGAGGGGCGGGTTGGTGTTAGGGTGTTTTTTTACGCTGGGGAGCTCTGGGCAGTTGAGTTTAATTTGGGATTTACAAGTGACATTGTGCCCCCATGGCTGTCTTCTTACTGGGGCCGGGTTTATGGAGTGAGACAGTGGGGTCTTTTCCTTGTGATTAGCGGGCCTGCGAGCAGCCATGCACAAAGTATTATAGCCCACAGCATTATGTATCAGAGTTTACAGACCCCACACAGCCCCCCAACCCCTCCATCTCTGCAGACCCCTTCATCAACCAGCGATCAAACCAACCCCCCCACCTTCACTCACACCTTCGGAAGGTCAAGCCTCTCAAACAAAGTCAATAAGTAATGAAGATGTGTAATGTATCTGCTAGACACAAGGACATGAAAACATGTGAAATTTGGAGGAAATTCAGAAGCACAAATATGTTGCACACACACACACACACACACACACACACACACACACACACACACACACACACACACACACATGGAGAGAGAAAAACAGATTAATATTATTAAATGATTTGGGGTTTCCAACTAAAAGGGGGGAAAGCAGGGTATGAACTGTGAACAGCCACATGACGACCCGGAGGCTTATCTCTCGGAGGCTGTTTGGCTTAAGCCCGGGCATTAATACACTGATAGCCTACGGAATAGCCAAGCATAAAATGAATGTGAAAGGATGAAGAAACAACAAGAAAAGGGGCGAAGAAAGAGGATGAAAGTGGTTAGGCCTCCAGCTTAACAGACCAGAAATATAGAACTACTAGCAGCATTACAGGGAGGCCCTTATTGATATGAGTGTTATTTCTGAGACATGCTTTTGTCACTGCTTTACAAACAAAACCCAAATAAGACTTATAGAAATGAGTTTTTTTGGAAAAGTTTTGCAGGTGCAACAATGTCTACTAATGTCTGGATATAAAAAAGAAAACAAAAAAAGGATAATGAAGTTGGACACATTTGTCAAGAAGACAGAATAATAAGGTGCTCTAAGGCTGATAATTGAATTTAAACAAACATAAAGATCCGTTAAAAACCAGAAGGAATCGAAGGAAACAAATCCTCCACACTGCCTTTGTACGCCAGCCCAGCGCTGAGGCTTTTATCCCTTTTATTTTATTGATTAAAAAAATCCCAGAGGCACTAAAACGTACAGTCAATGATTAATGTCCCTCTCAGAAAAAGAAATTATATGGAATAAATTAAACTACTGCAGCAGCAAATTGAAAAATAAGAATGTAAATGAGCTTTGAATACTTAATATCATAGAGAAAAATAGGCAATGAGGCCCAAAAATGATGAGGGATTAGCGCAGAAACATGACATTAGCTCTAATGGCAGCGAGTAGATTTTCTCTACTGTCAAAATTTAACTGTCGCATCTGATTTTCTGCCAGGTAAATGAAAAATGGGAGACGGTGTGAGGCAATCGAAAGCGCTAACCTTGTTCACGAGGTGATGAAATATGGACTCAGAGTTGCATGTCAGTACTCCCAGTCTGAAATAAGAGAATAAAGAATAATACTAATTTGAAATGCAATTATAGGGTAAGTAGCACTGTTTCATTGTATGATTTGACTGTGGCTTTTACAGTCATGCAGGGGAATATCTTACAAGGATGACAAGTAAATAACATACTGAATGCAGGGTCATATTTGTACAGGAAGGAAAAATATGTTTAGATATTAGGCTGCTGTAGCTTCATGTATCCCACCCAGTGCTGTCCTCAAATCTGTACGGTAACAAAAAAGCTTAGACAGTACTTAAAATGCAGTTTTTGGCTGCCACCCTGCCTCCAACATTACTCCTCTAGTTATCCTGCAGGAGAGAGGAAAGGTGTGAACTGCATCAAGCGGGGCTCTCTCAGTTGGAACCTTTAATTATAACTTCACAGTATCAGTTACAGCAACCTTGCACAGATGCTAAAACCCTCAGAGGCTTGGCTACTCTACCTTACTTAATCTGAGCGGGAGGCAGTGAGACAGTGCCGTACCATCAGCCAATTCAATCACAAGCCAGGACGCCACCAAATCCTGGTCCAATCCCTGCACCAGAGAGACATGACCTATAGCTACTTAGCATCCTTCATCAACACCTGTTTTGCTTTTTTTTTGTGTATGCATTATTGTTATTTGCTTCTTCCCCTCTGCTTGCAGTCTCTCCCTTTCCGCAGGATGCGGTTGGGCTCTGTGCGTGCAGAGCTAAAGACGCTATAAAAATTGCTGAGGTATAAAATCGAAAGTGCTCAAGCTGTCTGCGACTGGAATTGCCGGCTGGCTCGGGCCTGTTGGAGGTGGTGAAGGATCCCCGGCCAGGACCTGCTATAGTGTTGTAAATCAGAGAAAGTTTGTGCTTGTTTGTTTACATATTACAGGCTTTACAGTGAGCCTACTTCGGTACACAAGGAGCTGTGCTTGGCCCGGGCTATTGTACGGGTCATAAAACTAAAGAATATAATGGCTGCATGCTGCTTGAACCAGCCACTCCTGCACTTGTTCTTTGATAATATGGTTAAGCTCAGATGAGGGAAAACCTGTGTTACAAGAACAAAACGATGGGAAAACAAGGACTTTTTTTTCTGCTCCATTTTGTGGGCGAAAAACATTCAATTCAACAGATTGTTTAGAGCCACATGAGTAAAAGGCTATGTTCAATAAAATGTGTGGAAATATTTGGTCAAAAAGACAAAACCTTACACGATAAGGCCGCTCCCAATGATTTTTAAACACTTATAAAGTGATAAAAACACAAAAACATTTTCATCTGGAACATACTGTCAATGAAAAGTATCATCTTAAAAAAAGTGCACCAGTGAGCATCCAGGGAGTGGACATTGAGAGGGTGCAGACATGATACCTGGGAGTTCACCTCAATAATAAACTGGACTGGTTAAATAAGAGTACTTTTCAAGAAGGGCCAAAGTCATCTGCTGATGTCCTTTGGGTGTGCAGGACTCTGTTACGGACAATTTCTGACACTGTGGTGGCGTCTGCTCTATGCAGGGGTCTGCTGGGGAGGAAGGGGCACAGAGAGGGACAGGAAGAAACCCGGTCAGGAGGGCCACTGTTGTCCTGGACTGTTCACTGGACTTTGTAGACATCAAAACTGACATCCATCATGGACAACCTCTCTCACCCCCTGCACGACACTGTGGGGGGCCCTGAGCAGCTCCTTCAGCAGCAGTCTGCTACACCCACTACCACAGGTCGTTCATTCCAACTGCAGTGAGAGTTTATAACATCAGCATCACATCTACAATGAGAGGTCACTTTTTCCATCACCAAAATATAAATGTATATATTTATATATGTATGTGTTTATGTTAATGCATGTATGTATGTATGTATATTATCCTGAGATATCACATTGAGTGCAGTATTCATCCGTTATATCTTTGATAACAGAATTAAAACAATCATTACATTGGTGTAAATATTAATGTATATAGTATTTAATTCAACAACCTGGTGCCTTGTTTGAATTCAGCTCTATTGTATCTGTTTTAACTCTGTTTTCATTATGTATGTGTTGTGTTTTTAAGTGTGTTTTATCTTTTTTTATTTTCTATATTGTTTGAATGTTTTACCGTCTGTATGGCACATGTTTGAACTCACATGTCAAAGAGAAGTTTCTGCCTTTCCACGCAAAAGTAGACAATGAAGTATTTTTTATTTACAATATTCTTATTTTTCATTTCAATGAGTACTTCTCTTTTTCCACATATTATTTCAAATGTCCCGATTGAAGCTGTCTCACGTTAGTTTTGCCTTAATGGGGAATCAGCTAAGATTATTTTTCCTTAACTTATTTATCTCATCTTTTATTATCCTCTCTTATTTTAAAAAATTTTTATGAGTAAGATGTTCAAGTTGTCTGGTTACTTAACATTAAGGTAAAATGTTGTTTTACAGCATTTTTTGCTTTTTCTTTTTGAATTTTGCTGCTTATAAAATTGATTACCAAGAATAAGAGATTAATCTTTCCAAAGATCAATATGTTATGGGTTTTTTAAACTTACATTTGATGGAGTTGGATCTCGAGAAAAATCTCTCAAGATAAATGCCAACAAAAGTTGTTAGTGTGTGTGTGTGTGCGTATAATCCCCAGTTGGTTCACTGCTATATACTGTGGTACCTCGGTATACAGTACACTTTAAAAACCTCCACTCAGGTGTTACCGTGTCTTTCCAGGTGCACCCGTGAGCCAAAACACTTATCCTTAAGAGAGATCAAGCTTGCACGCTATCTTATCAGCTCTTACAGTGCTGTGCGCGTACAGTATAGAAGTACACTCAGCTACTCATGCAGACCCTGCTTACAGGAGATCAAACGCAGGTCAGAGACTCCAACATATACTCGCTCCTAATCCACACAAGTGCCTCTCTGTAGGTATGTGTACGACTCAGTGTATGTGTGTGTGTGTGTGTGTGTGTGAGAAAGAGAGAGAGGAAGAGCGAGCTGAAGGATTTCTCCGTGTGTGTCGACAGCAGTGGTCTGGTTGTTTTGTGACAGTCAAAGGCAGAGCACAGGAAATGCAGCGCGATGTGGCCAGTCACAGTTGAATTTCTTCAGTGATAAGGATAGATTTTTTTTTTTTTTTCGTCACAGAGGCCTGACAGTCCATCCATACAGCAAGAAAATGCATGTGCTGAGGGTTTGTCAGAAGAGCAAAACGCCCTACAAAAGGTAGCATGTAGCGTCGTATGGAGAGAGAAGGATCATGTCAGAAATGATGGCGAGACTGTTCTTCTTTTCATATTCCTGTTTCTTCTGATCTGTGCTAAAAGAGAAGATGTGTCAAACCTGACCTCTCAAACACACACACACACACACACACACACACACACACACACACACACACACACACACACACACACACACAGAGGAAACATGCACACAAAAGGTGGGGGGAGAAAAATGAAGGATGGAGGAAGGTGACAGGTAAACAAATTCAGTGTCATATTCTCCTGCTGTCTTCACTGTGCCACTTGGCATTTTAATGGAAGGGAATCTGATGTAACATATAGTGGTAACTACAACAGCAGCCTCGTACCAGAGGGGAAAACTTAACTCCTCAGACCTATGCATTAAACATATTGTAGAATAGAGTGTAACATTTATCACTGTCATTCCTAGAGAGTTTGTGTAAATTTAAATGCGCTCAAGCGTGCTGATTCTCCCCCCCCCCCCCCCCCCCCCAACCCCCCTTTCTCTCTCTCCGCACAATGTATGCGTACAATGCCACCCCAAAGCCCATTTTCCCGAAATCCTTCTCATTGTTCTGCACGACCATACCACCAAACAGCTATTCATCTTTGGGGAATATGCTGTACAGAAATGTCTTTGTATGGGGTGGGTCTTTTTCTGTGTTGCAGCCCAATCTGTCCAGCTATTTTTCATCGTTTTATAAAAAAAATTGAAGAAATATCACCAACAAGATTGCAAATTTATTTCTCTGCGAAGCACATGTGTGGGCTGATTTCAACAAAATGTGTATAAATGATCACCTTAGAATGACTTTCTGGGAAAGGGGGTATTTTAAATCTAGAGGTTAGGTATGGTAGTGCTTTATTTGGTCATTTTATAGATAAATAAAAAAAGGAATTACATTGCGATAATCTATTACTGGTTTTGGAATCTCCCTCTGACCTAAAGAAAAGGCCTTAAGACAATTAGATAAGACTTTGTGGATTATTCCTGACAAGTACTTTTCCAGGATTGTGAGCCGGAGTAAAATGGAACAAGAATGCCTTTAAGTGTGGAATATATCGGGACAGTAGTGCGTGGCGATACCAGCTGACACATTAAACATTAAAATAAATTACCTAACCTTTACAACTTGCAGCGCCAATAAGAGGAAAAATGACAGATCATGGGTTATTATTCACTGAGAGAGCCTATACATAATAATGATGTCATCAATAATGGCCATGATATCGAGGCTTCTGCAGCTTTTAAAAAACATTTAAGGGAATTACTTTATTTTAAATCATCGGTCCAAGTGTTGGACTCAGCCACTCAGCATGGAGGGGAAAAAGGGCAAGCTCTCCAGAGACTTAAAGAGGGACGGAAACAGGGAGACGGGAAAAAGAGAAGGAAGAGTGCAGAGAGAGAGAGGAAGAAAGAAAAATGTGCCACATTACGCTGCTGTTACCAAACAGCGCTCATGAGTCAATTTGCCAAATAATGCGAGTAGAACTTGACTGAGGAGGCACATCAGTACTATTAACGGGTAGGACTGTCAGTGACCAGCACACGACAAATACATCTCCTCTGACAAATGACACAATAATCTGGAAAAGGCTTACAGCCAGCCGTGGTCTTTTAATTTAGCCGGGGCTGTTGAGCTCTATTCTAATAGAAGCCATTTTTATTTAAGTCTGTAAATGTGTATAAATACATTATATCCATTTTCACCTTCCTTCTCTTTTCACAATAAGCTTAACAAACACATGTTCTGTCTACCACTGCATGTGTACTGTAGGCATGCAAAGCAAACGTTTTGAAAAGCCACTGTTTTTGCAAAAGGGAATTCTTTATTTTGTGGACCCTTGCTTCAGATGTCTTTGCTTTATCTGTGAGATCTTGTGCTTGTTTAATGCATGAGTGCATGTGATGCTTTTAAGTGGACTCTAGTTGGCAGAGTAAGGTTGTTGAAATGTACATTACTGAGATACTTCTCATTACCATGTGTTTTGAATGGATACAGTCTCTGTTGAATACAGAGTCCCTCATGGGCAAAAACATTGAAAAAATATGTATCTGGTGTACAAAAGATACCTTCTGGTACTTGTGACAAAATATTGCGAGTGCACATTTTTGTGGGCAAGGAAGACTTTCCGTGAGCACTTGAAAGTTTCTGGTGCACAGCATAAAAGTTTTTTTTTTTCTTTTCTGCCCTCGAAAATTTGAAGGAATAATAGTATTGAAATGTAGAGAAATGTTAGAAATACCACTGATCTGCCAAGAGCGAAGGAAAAAGAGCATCGTCTCAATTTCACAAACACATTGGCAACATGAACAGACAGTGTTCAGGAGTTTGCCTGATATTTAAAACAAATTAAAAACATGAAATTAAACAATACTGGGCGCCTGCAGTAGGACCTCTATTATTGTTGCCATGGTAACTTTTTCTGCCAATATCGCCTTAGTGTTTTTATAGTTTTTTCTCCCATCTGTATTTGAAAGATCAAAAGTATTGAAAAGTACAGACATTTTAAAAGTTCTATAGATCTGCCAAGAGCTATAAAAAAAAGAGTATTGTCTTGATTTCTCAAATACATTGACGACGTTAACAGACAGTGTGAAGGAGTTTGCCCGCAATTCTGGGTAATTAAAAACAAGAAATGAACTAATACTGGGCTCCTATTTGACTTCTACTTTTGTTGCCATGGTATCTAAAACGGGAATAGGTATCATTCAATTTTTACAAGTATCATATCTCACTTCAAAATGTAGTCAAATAGAATAGGACAGAAGGTAGAAACTTAGAAATAATATTCAGACTTTGAGGCCTTTTAATCCTTTTGTACCTTGTTAACATTTTCTCAATATATCATACGGTATATATTAAAGTATCAAGTCTCTCTTCACCCATATATTGAAAATCAAAGTCTGCTTATGATCTGTTTTTATGAAACTTTACTTTAATCTTAAAGTCCTTATAATGTTTCAAATGAGCTTTTTGTATCGGAGATTAATCCAGATGTTCAAATATTAAATATTCTCTCAAAATACAAATGTCATATTTTCATACAAATGGTAGAAAAGAGATGTGCACACATACTGAGATGTGTTGTTGAGACTGTTTGTGTAAAGGCTTTCTCCCTCTGTTTGTGTTTAAAAGCCAAATAAGAACCTGCCGACCCTGACAGACATCAGAGGCTACATATTCTGCTCTCTGTACATCTGCAGCCACATAGTCCTGATTGTCATGGCTCATCAAACCCATCAAAGGATATGTTCTTATAGCAGAGAACACCCCTTATAGGCTCACATATTTGTCCCCTCTCATGTCCTTCATTGTTCAGAGCAACTGTTCCATGTGTGCTGTATCTGTTAAAAACGAGAATTTGTTCTTCACTTTCCGATGATGCCTCCTGATGGATGCCTTCTGTTCCGTCTGATCATACATTATAGGACACATTACAGCATATTGTGCATTGCACTGAGGGTCATTTTCAGAGAGCCGTTTACTCTGCCTCCGCAGAAAATCTTAAATAAATTTAATTGTCTGCATCCGCCATCAGAAATGACTTTATGCGTTTTGCTTCATAATTAAGAGCTTTCACATCCATAAACTTAAATCACTGTGCACAGCTGTTGAGGTGTAATTAAAGCATTAAATATGTGAACGATCAACTCCCACTAAACAAGATGACACCAACACCCCCCCCGGCACAGAACTTAGAGGTGAACTGCGAGCTGGCGGAGCTTTTTCTGAAACTAAAAACCTCGCGTGTTGCTCTCTTTCTTCTGTTTTCTAACTCTCATATTTCATTCCCATAAATCTCATCGGTTCTTCACAGCATTAGGAGCTGAACTGATGCTAACAACATTAGCTGATGATTTAATGACCCTGTAGATGAGGACAGTCATCCTCTTTCTATCATTCTGTCTCTCTCTTTTTTTTCCATCTCCGCCTGCTGGCTGAGGATACAGAGGATCTGTGTGTTTTTGAGGATGAGGGTGGTGGCGCTCGTATCTCATCCACCTCCATTACTCCAAGGTCACACGGTTGCTTTTCTTAATGTGATCAGGGAAAGTGTCACTTTTGCAGTTCTGTGGCAGTAAATAAGAAGCGGCTCTAATTTGAATGTAGTGTACCAGAGGCCCTTTATGGGTTGTTAATTTAGTGTTTAAATACATTTAACAGTTGAGAGAGAGTACTGATTAGACCGGCTCTCAGAGTGAAGGCTATTTTTCTCTCCGCCATTCCCAATGACTCGCTGTAGATTATTATTGTTATGATGTGACAGATGAACGCCGGGCTTATTTTGAATTAAGAGGGAACTTCAAAGGCAAAGAGAGCGATAAAATGTGTCATTTTCTTAAATCATTTCTCCTTCATTTCTCCTCAAAGTCTCATCGTTATTGATTTCAATCTCAATAAAGTTTCTAATATCAAGATGCTCAAGTTAACAAAGTGAAAACACAGTAGCCATAGACTAGCCTGGGACAGGGGCTGCAAATTAGCCACTGCTGTTCATCTACTTTGTATTTAATATATGATGACGCAATGTTCACTGCATGTGTCCTTGTTATATAAACGAATGCAATAAATAAATAAGCCTAGATGTAATTATGTTACATGCAAACACTGTTTTCTAGAAATGTAAATATTTACAGAAAAAAATGTGTTTGTAAGAAAGAAATACCAGATGAATTATTTTTCTCCACATCATGAGGAAGATTTTTAACAACGGTATCTGCCAATTAAAATGGAGAGTTATGAAAAGGACATATCTCATTCAATGTTTTTTTTTTTCACCTGCTTTATCCGCTTGTATTAGCTAAAGCATGTCACATAAAAATCTGCACGAGTTATCACTGATTTGAAGCACAAGTGACATCATTACAATTTAACCCATTCACAATTTTCAACCAAATCATGACAAAGTTCTTCTGATGTCAAAAACTTACGAAAAAGTGTACAGCATCCAATGCAATTTGTTATGAATTTAAAATAAATAGCGCTTAAAAACCTGAAGAAAAAAAACGCTCCCAAACAGAATAGTAACTTTTTCCTGGAGAAATATTTGGGTAAGTGTTGATTTAATTTCTAGATTTGGACAGGTTTCTGTGAACACTCACAATTTCTTTTACTAAAATCAAACATGAACTGTTACAAGTGTAGGCATAACTTAACCCTTCGTATATAGACTTACATCTCTGATCAGTATTATCAAACACCATACGTCATATATAATAGCAAACTGAGTGATTGCATTCATGTTAAGAAAACAGTGAATGGCTTTATTTCACAGCATAGCTCAAAGAGCAGCTCTCTGCTTGTTTCACTCTGTGAGCCCTGCAGCTTCAACTGATGAAGTCCTCCACTTTTCATTGTCTTTTATTATTTCTCTCTAAGTGCCCACTTTCGCCCACTTCCTCCACCAGCTGAGAGCATGCGGTGGCCATGAAAGCCATTAAGGCCCCCGACCACCTACCTCAACGCTCCAGATTTCTCCTGACACCTAATGCCAGTTATGAAATTGGAGGATAAGTTAATGTGTCACAGAAGCATTGATTTTTCATTTGCTTCTCACTGCCCTCAGTCCCAGAGCCGGCCCAGGCCTTTCCTTCATGCTTCAGGATGGATTACTGTGGCCATCGGTGAAACACGGCGTTGTGGGGGTGACAGGGGAGGCAGTGCGGGTGTTCATAAGAGGTGCCACACCTGATTACAGGTGACACTGTACCAATGTCATTGGCTGTGCCAAGAGAGTTCAAATACCAAAATCAACCACTTTAATTGAAGGTAATCAGTCAATATTTAGGTTTTTTCTAAGCTTTCCTTGATATTTCTTCAATGAAATTTTATTTATGTGCACATTTTTAAACAGAAAATGTGATATAGTTATATTATATGTTTATATATATTATGTTATATATATGTGATCCTTAAATGCCCAGAAATGCATATGGAGTTATAATGATGTATAAAGCAATAAAGAGGCCTCCTCAGCGCAGATCAAATAAGAGGTACAAGAAATCTGTGCCTGGTCCCTATGAAAGGAAAAATACGCTCGCGTAACAACAACACGGTGCTCAATGAGCTATGTCCTCAGTTCCATATGAGATCGGTTAATACAAAAGCTTGCTGGTGAAAAACATTGTCCTGCTCGCAGTGACAAAGACAAAGTGCCTGTGTTTGGCGTACGCGAGTCAAAGGGACAGGTGACGACAGGGAGGGAGACCAGGGAGGGAATTTGAATTTCACATCTAGGAGGAGGCAGCATGTCATTAAAAACCCTAATTTCAGTGTCAGGTAGACTTACAGGTGATCCATCATCTTGTCAGAAGAATTTTATTTTATTTTCAAAGGAGTTCAAAGCGGCCATTCCAGACTTTTTACTTCAGTTCCAATTAGATCTGAACACAATTAACAGAAAAGTCTGGTCCCAGGTGTATGGTCGAGAGATACCTGCCTGCTCAAGCACGTCGGAGGGAAAACTATTTATCTGAATACCAAACATCCTGCATAAATGATTCAAATACTACTTCTACAATGTGTGATTTTCCAGCACAATGAAAGATCATAATTAATAGATAACTACTCTGAAGTTAATATTCCAGTGTTGCACACATGGCTGCTGCATTGCTCTTCATATACCACCAGCAAACTGCATATCAGCACCCATGAATGCCATTTATTGGTACATTTCTAAATGTTAACGCCTGTCAGCTCCAATCTCTGGCGAAGGAGGCGCTCGGGAAATAAAATGCATCGGAGGGGACCTGAGAGGAGGACACACGTTAACCCAGATAGGCTGTGACAAAACACCATTACCTTTTCCTGTTCACACAGCGATGTACAGGACAGCTACGAGTCCCCCCTGTCCCCGAGAGGAATCCATCTAAATGAGAGACACACACGGGAAAATGTTCTCACATTGTTTCAGAGAGCTTTTTTGGAAACTTAGGAGTGTTATGTCTCTGCAGCCTGACTAAAAAAAAAATATGAACTGGTATTTTTAACAACAGTTCATTGTTTTCTAGTAAAGCTGCCATTTATTGTAGCTTTTTCAAAGTGGTTTCTCATTAGTAACAAAAGGAAGAACGTTAGAAAATATGTGTTTAAATTCTTCCCCAAGTAAAGGAACGACAGCATTTACAATATTTATTACTCTATTCTAAAATGTGCCCCTGTTACACTGTAAAAAAAATGCTTTCTTAAATCTGAAAAAATGTTGTGTAAAGGCTCCCTAAAAAACTTTAAGTTGACTGAATTTCAGATCATAAATTGAGATAAATTTGGATTAATCAGAACAAATAATTACAGTAACTCATGCCTGTAATTCTTTCATTTACATAAGTTATATTTATGATTTAATTTTGTCAACACAGTATTTCTTTTTCATTTGCCTAGAGAAGCAAATTTGTACACTGTCTTCTTATTAAGTGTCTTCAGGGCACATTTCTTATGAATTGGTGCTCTACAAATAACAAACAATGATTGACTGATGGTATAAGATGATATTATAAGGTAAATTATTCTTCATTTCATTTTTGATTCAATTTCATGTTGAAAAACTTGATATTAGTTGAGATGACGTAAACACAAATATTCACTTATCACAACATGAACTCCTAGTTTAACTGACAATGAATGATAAGTTACCATGACTAAATGCTTTTTTTGTTTCAATGTATTTCCGTATTGTATCAGTGATGCAGTTATATAAGCAGAATTTGTCAATGCAGTTGATAAAGGTGGCGCTCATCTACTAGGTTATTGTTTCATAAGTGGTGGAAGAACTCTTTTAATTTACTTAAGTTAAGTTAAGTTGAGATACTTTGATGAAACAACTCCATTAAATATAAAAGTCAGAAGTGCATACAGAGTTTTGTCTTAGTAAAGTACTTAAAAGCAACCCAATGATGCACTTTATGTATATAGATTCAAAGATTCAAAAAACTGTATTGACTATCACATAGTGAGAGAAAATGACCTTTGATGACCTTTCATCATTCTTAAAAAAGCATTAATATATATGTAAGAAGATGGAGCTGTGGAGAAGTTTCATGTTTCAAGTTGAAAGTCTCATCAATGACCTTGTGTCTTAAAAATGTCTGAGTTTTTTATGTCAACTTGTTGTGATGAGTAAAAATAGCTATACAATTCTGCTCAGAACTTCAGCAAGGATGAAATACAAACTGGCATAACATGTATGTGCTCAAGTTGGGAAAAAAGTTGCAACATGTTTCTAAAGTGAAGTGTTTAAGTTGTTATTCTCCAACAATCTGTCAGTAAAATCTGTATCTGTCACTATGCAATGTTATTGTAAAAAGTGACTTTAGCTGTGAGAGAGAAGATGTAGAGGTAATAATTTATATCTTCATGAATGTGGCCTGTAGGAAAATACTAAGTTTAGTAGATGGGCTGTAGTCAAGACTTAAAGTACTTCTAAGTGATGTGTCTACCAATGGCATAATGTACGTTCTGCAGCTCTATGTAGAACATGAATAAAGTGCTAACTCTCTGACTTTGATAAAAGAAGAAGCATATCCAATAAGGCAGCCTCAGTTCGCTCTCACCCTGCAGAGTGTGGGTGTTGGATGGTGTCAGTCCAGATGGATGTGACACCAGCAGTCCAACCACACTGAGCTCCTGCTGCTGTCGTAACGTGGATATATAACCACTGCCGTCCCTACATCAGGCTGCCTAAATGGACAAAAATGCCAGGGCAGCAAAAAATGCTGAAGAAACCCAGGGCTTCATTAGCAGAACCTTCCCAGCATGCTTTGCGATGACAAATGATTGACTTGGAACAATATCTAAGGCGATCAGGATAAAGTACCAGCCATTTCAAGGCTCAGCAAAATTCAAATTCTAATTAGACCTTGCACCACATTCCAAATAAAAATGGGTCCCTAGGTGGTTTACCCTATCAGGTGTCTCTCCCAGACCACTGAAACAAAACGAATAAAGAAAATGATTAAAGCGATAACAAAGGCATAAAATTCAAATTATAGCAGCATCACATCTGGGATCTGTATGTCACTACACTACCATATCTGCTCTCTCTCTCTCTCTCTTTTTCTCTGACTCTCTCTGACGCGTTCACACACATGTACATGCAGCATTCCTTTCTTTCTGCATGAGGACAATCAAAGAACAGGGGGGAAAAAAACGACAGAGAGCAAGAGAGAGAGAGAGAGAGAGAGAGAGTGACAAAGCAGGGAAATTAAAAGGTAGAGAGCGAGAACGCAAATAGGCTCTCAGCTTTAAGGTTATTAATGACTCCTCAAAAATGTGCGACTTTTCCAATCTCTCCGAGAAGCGCTTGAAGGAGCCTGCAGATGAAGCTGACCTTCACAATGTTCTTTGGTCTTTAGTTAAGAAATTCACTCACCATTATGGCATCATTAGGGAAACAAGGATAAAATTACTCCATGGTTAATGACCTATAGGATCCCCACCAAAATTTGTTTCAGATCTAATAAAACTGAGTTTAACACACCCGAATGAATTATGAGGACTGCTACGCGGGGTATTAAAATGTGGGGAAATAGATTTTCTGAAGCTAGGAGGACTGGACTTTTCGAATCAGATTGTAGAATGGAATTTTCTGGGCAATAAATTCTACCATGTCTCAATTTCATATTTTTTTTTTTTTACCTCAGAATTTTTCAGGCTATGATGGAATCTGTGAGTAGGATGGCCTCTAAAAATTCATTGCCAATTGCCGTCTCCTCCTCTATCCCCTTAAGGTAGATAGATTGATGGATGAACGGCTAAATGGGCAAATAAGTGGAGAAAAGTATAACCCAACGAAAACTCAATGTATGATGGAAATAAATGATTAGATACAAATATAGATAGTCTTTAAAACGTCCCATGAGACACAGTGTAAAAAAACACATGTCAAAAAAATAGCCTTCAAAAAGTTGCTAAAGCATGCATTAATGCCAAATATTTGTTGTGTTTACATTCCTCTTGCTAGCTGCTAAATTTAGTGCAAACAAAATTATCCATTAGCATACTGCAAGAGCAGCTAAAAGGACACACAAACTCAATGAAGAGGACAATATAAAGCTGCAGGCGACAATGCAGCACATACACATGCATCAAATTGTGCACACTAATGCACCTTTGCATGCAACATGATGAATTCTGTTGGGGAAAAAAGGCCATTTCGAAAGCAGCATTGGTTTAGCATGGTTTGGTTGCAGCCCCTGAGAAAGGGTTTGTGAGCTAATGGCATTTGCTCTCTTTAAACTTTAATCTTTCCTATTAATTCCCTGCAACTGGAGAATGTGCGAGAGTTAATGTTCCATGAACGTGTTTCTCACTCTGCAATCTCTTCAAGCTAATTACCTTCAGGTGCTAAATGGGGGGAAATTGCAATCCATTTGGAAGGGAGAAATTTCACCTCCC
This sequence comes from Labrus bergylta, assembly GCF_963930695.1. NCBI lineage: Eukaryota > Metazoa > Chordata > Actinopteri > Labriformes > Labridae > Labrus > Labrus bergylta. The sequence goes on from NC_089204.1 coordinate 23,071,772, forward strand.
CTTTGCCTATGTAACACTGAAGGTGCAGTTAAAAAGAAAGAAAATCAAACATAAGCAGCCTGGTCTCGAGTACATTTAATCAAAAAATGGACTCTCTGTGCAGAGCCCTGATTGGCTCGCTCGTTCCAAGGTAGCGTTGGGAGAGTGAATTGCTTCCTGTGGTTTCCCGCCTCACTGCTTATTTTGCAGGTCACCTGGAGGTCAGCAGGTGCAGCAGTGGACAAAAAACGGCGAACAGATGTTTGATTGACATGGATCACACAGATTGGCAATCGAAGTTTTTCTGATGTGAAGGGAGAGGCTCACTGAACGGCCATTTGGAAGGGTGCACACCAAGGAGATAGAGGAGGAGCGCAAATAAAAATTAAAAGCAGATTAAATTAATGTGACGGATTCTTGGTTGCTTGAGCTGATCATTAAATATCAGAGTGACATGGTATTCATCAATGACAGAATCTAACTGCGAGTACACAAGTGGTTCCCGAGTCAGTCACTAATCAGTAACGCAGCGAGGACAGGATCGTCTCAGACAAATAGCTTTGATAGGTTTTACCTTTTAAGGGGTGAGCCTGCGGAGGAGGGTGATGTGGAGAGGAAGTGGAGAAGAGAGATAGGGTCAGGGCGAGCGAACAGTGGGGGCTCTTCTCTCTCCTCAGAGGAGCCCGGAGCGTGGAGGGTCACTTTGTCCCCTGTTTGATCTTTGTCTTCAGATGACACAGCAGGAAATTAAAGATGAAAGGGAGGTTCTGACTACTGTCTGATAAACACAGAGACAGAATGCCCTCATTTTGTGCCGCGTATCCGGTCCTAATAATACGTTGGGTCTGTGGGTGAGCTGCACAGAGATTTGGATTGGCTGAGCACTTTTTGTTCACAATGTTATTTTTCATCAGACTGTGTCACCTTTAGGAATGCAATGGTTAAACTTTGTACATTTTTGAACCCATTAAGTAATGTAATATAATATATGTCAGAATATAAGTTTTTCTAACTCGTTGAAATTTTCTTTTTATGATAATTCCCTGATAAAACGAAAGTTTATTTATAGAGCATCATTCATACATATGTACCCCTTTATCACACTAATGTATGATCATGACTAAGATGTAAAGTACACTGTGTTGGATTTAATGTATTATATGTATACAGCAGGAATAAATTCAGGAATAATTATGATTTCATTTTCATTCTCTACACTTTTAAGTATTATTTGTTATGTGTACATGTGCTACCCTTTGCCTATATGTAACCTTTAAGTAGATGTTTGATATCCCCTCGCCTTGTTTTGAACATTAGTTCCTACTTGTCATTGTTTCAGGAGGGACAGATTTGAGTGCGACAGTGTAGAGTGACTTGTGCAGCTTTAGTGCTTTGTCACTGTTGTGCTGTTCTGTATTCTCTTGACGTGTTGGTGTCGATTAGAGTTGAATAAAGAAGACAACTGTTGGAAGAGATATTGCAGCCTGATTTTTAAAAACAGCCAAAAAATCTGGAGACGGTTATTAATAGAGATAAGAGGGTTACTTATAGAGCAACACAAAAGTAAAAAAACTGAACGTTTGGAACACAATCAAGCAAAATGAGACATTCAATTACAACATATATTAATATAAAAGTCCAACAACCATTGATTTGACTAATTCATCCCAAGTCGTCTTTGTCCGGGTCTTTTTCCTACAGTCGCTATCTGACAAAAAATTATAGAATCATCTTCTTAAATCAACTCATCGCTGCACAGCTGAATTATTTACTGTCTGTGTAGAGCTTCAAACCCTGCAAGTCACACGTATTTATTTTTCATAATCATTAGACACAGTAGCTGTTAAATCCAGTGCTTAGAATATTTTACAGGAATAGATCAATAGATTAGGATGTAAAAGAGAAAGTAGTCAAATCCCTGTATGCCTTAGTCAGTGATTCCCAAACAGTGGCCCGTAGCCCACTGGTGGGGCATGAAGATAGTGCAGGGGAGGCCGCACTAGGTCATTAACAACAAACAGGAAAAGTCTATTTAGTTATTGCACTTCACTTGTCGCCATTCTGTGAATGTGGAAGACTGACAGCCCAGATTCATGTATGTTTTTTCTGTTTATTAAATATAAATATGTTATGACATACTTCATCTTAGACTCAAGTCTCGAAGTCAAGTCAAGTTTATTTATGAAGCACATTTCAGATGACAAGCACAGACTCAATGTGCTTAAAAAAATAGGTGAAATAAAAGTCGACAATATAGTGTGTAGTGTAATTCAGTGTTTCTACACTTAAAACAAAAGAGGAGTTGCTGTTGTCGTGATGTACAATGAAAACAAAAACAGAAAGATACCTTTTTCCCGCGCATATTTCTTTTGAGTAATAATAAATGAATTAGTAGTAGGGAGTACTACAAACATCTCATATCTTAGACAAACACTCGTAGTGACGGCCCTGAGCTCCCACTGTGCTGAGGAATCTCCTACTAACAGCACTCCCTCCCATTTGTCTCTGTGGCAGGGAGAGAGCACAAGCCGGGCGAGTGAGGAAACATCAAAAGGAGAGCATCACAGATTACTGCAGCTCTGTTTTTCTTGCGACTTATACAAAAACACTTCAACGCTGGTAACTAAAACCCAAGAAGCAAGATAGCTTCAATTGCACTCTGTGTGGCCTTTTGTTCGATCATTTCATGCAGATTGCTCGGAGGCATAAGTAAACCCTGAAACGGCCGCCGATGCTTCCCTCTGTTTATGTTTTTTCTTCCCTAAAATGCCAAAGCTATTTTGTTAAGTCATTAGAGGTGTTATGGTCGTAGAATGGCTCGGGCGAGTAGCATCCCTGTGTAGTACTGAAAGGTTATTTTCTTCATGAACACTTGAGGGTCCACTGATCCCTTGTAAGTGTCTGTTGGAAAATGCATTGACATTTTAGGTGAATGGAAAACCCCTCCTCAATAGACTCTCTTTCATTGCTCTTCAGGTTTCAGGTCATTATACCCGCAATAGGGGACCACTCAACCTAGTTTGGTATTACCTCGAAGAAAACCCTCATGCGACTTCGCTCAATACATTCACAAATTTGGTAGGAAAGGGAGAGACAAACCTTCGACCTGACGGCAGGCGCTGGATATGTGAAGCTGTTTGTTTAGCATCATTGATTATTTTTCTAGTCTGAGTTTATGGGACATAATGTTCTATCATGCATTACTATAACTTTATGAATACATCAGATACTCACGTTTGCAACATACTTTTCAGCAGCTGCAAGGCAACTTTGCTGATACTGTAAAACTGCTCAAAATTGTTGATATTTCTTGATTTGTTGATATTTCCCGAGCATATTGAATGTTATTTAGTAAAAGAAGGAACTTCATTTGGCAGTTTAAATGATCACAGAGGACTCACTGAGACTTTAAAACAAACATTGAAGATAGCCTTTAGCAGACATATATGTGTAGGAACACTTAAAGCTACATAAAAATAAAACGTAAAGCTATAAATATATTTGAATACGTTCGGACCGGACAAAGAAACAACAAGTGGAGGGAGAAGTACTCAGATCCTTTACTAAAGTTCACATGGCAAGAATCATATATAAAAATGTTATATTAAATGTCACATATTTATCTCTTGTTTAAGTTGTTGTAGAAGAGATCTGGGAACGACATTTACTTACAGAATCAAAATGAAAAGTACTCATGTAGCAGGATGGACTCTTACCACGTAATATAGTGCACATGTTTATTTTTGCATGATCCATAATGATGTATTGACATGCTACCAGTACTACAATACAGCTTGTTTGGGTAGAACATTTTTTAAACTGCTTTAAATGCAGAAATATTTGTTTCTAGATCAATAACAATAACATTATGTAAGCCTATCATGTTAAATATAAAATCTAAATCTGAAAAATTTGAATGAAACTTTAGTTGTGAGACTAAATAAAGACGAGAAAAGTCTGCATTTAAAATAGCGCTTGGATCAGTTCTCAGGGAATAATTATGTTGTGGTTGTGTTAGCTTGCATTACATTGCTGATAAAATTAGGGGACAATAACAACATCATCTCTAATATTTTTCTCATTACAGGATACAGGATCATATATAGGTCTCTCAGTCCATCCCATGTACTTCATAGAGCAGGGGCTAAAAAAGCACCAAAACATTGTGGCAAAGTTTCTCTAATCTTTCAGGATTCAGACATAGTCATGGGCACCAATCTCCACAGACACGTCCATTCAATGCAAATGCTGCACCTGCCAAGAGTTGTAAAAGCTTGTGCAGTTTCAATGAAAACAGGGCTCACATCATTTGGAAAGGTAGACTTGCCATTTCACGCACCAGTATCCCAGCAATCCGTACAGACCAGGAGACATTCCTCGACAGGATTAGAATTTTACGATCACCAGAAAAACGACAAACCAAAGAAAGTAATTCTGTCCCTGTCCACCGTTCTTACACTACTCCCCCAAAATTTTTTTGATATTAATGATATTAAATGATGGTATTATCACTTCTACATGTGTTATTTTTTTTGTTCTTAAGGGTTAATATTAGTCAAATGATCAAACATGACCACCCTACAGCAAATCTTCAATAAATAACTGTTATTTAAATCAAAATAAAGCATAATTCAGCCCACCAGCACTGAAAAGTGCTACAATACTGAGTTGGTCAGAGAGTGGATAGCGGTTGGCCAGGCTCCTCGTCCAGTCAGGCTGAGTCGGTTCACACTGATAACGTAGGTAATGGTGTTTCTGGAAGAGTGAGGCCAGATGAAATACACCACACGGACAGATACCACAGGCATACTGGCCCCTTCTGTTGGAAAATTTCATTTTTTCCGGCAGGACGCCATGAATACTGAGGCTGAATCCAAATCCGGTTTTCCGCACTTTATCAGCGTGTGGTCCACCAAGTGGGGAGATGGCGGGGGGAAGTGAAAGGCTGAAGGTGGGGGGGATAGCAAGTTGGGGAGGGGGGGTTCTCCACTGAGCCGAGACCCTCCACTTTAATCCAATTTACAGCCTCCCCCAGCAAAAGATAATTACAACCCTTAAACCAGCTAGGAGAGGGGTAGAAAGAAAAGGCCTCACTCACCCAAACTGTGCCTCTGGCCCCTGAAGTCTCCACCTAGAGAAGGAGAAGAGAAAGAGAGAGATGGAGGGGGGGGGTGGGGGGGGTGCGCTCTGTTAGCAGGACTCAAGCAAAGGCATTGTGACAAACTAAGAGTGTGTGTAGCTAATGAGGCAAAGTGATTTTTTTCCCAACAAATGGGTGCCTGCTGGGCAGAGGTAGAATGCACCCCAGGACTTCTTTTCTTGCTGATGTTCAGCACAGATGTAGGGGAGGTGTATTTTAGGTTGGCGTGTCTATAAGTGCGTATTTACTCTGTGAATTAGACTGCCTTGTATTTTGCAAAGCTCTTAGACATCTGTGGTCATAATTACATGTTTAAACCATGTTTTAAATAATCTTAGATTTTCAACAAATGATCGTTTATCTTGAATTCATCACAATATTTTTGTTACAGTATGTGTATGTAATTCAAACTTAATGCAAAAGAGTGTTTTACTTTTAATGCTGTTTATAAACAATATATTTGCGAATAAATTACATGGCTCTCAAATGCTACGGAATTTCAGTTTTTGCTATTTTATTCTCAGGAATGCGTCTTTGTTGGATGGTCTTGACGTGTGAAAGAAGGAATGGGGTAATAATTTGCTGTATGCACAAACATTTTCTGCTGTTGTTTTTGTTTACTAGGGTTGACAACATTTGCATTACTTCAATTATTTTCCACAACACGTGTTATAAAACAATAAAATATTGTGTTATTTAATGACTGATAGTACCGCAAAGTACCACAGCTTTAAAAATAATTTAAAAGATTTAATTAATAAATTAATAAAATATTTTTTTAACTTAAAAGCTGCAGAGAGCGACAGATAGAGAGCGCTGTCTAAATTACAGCATTTTGGTACCAATGTATTTGTACAATGAAGACAACGTGCAGGAGTTTGCCCACACTGTTTAGTAATTACACCATAGACCTGTAGTTTCTGTTACCATGGTATCATATCAGGTATCTAAATTGTTAGATTTTCACTAGTATCATATTGAAGTTTAACATTCTGGTGCCATGCCACCCTTATTGCATACTATGAATATATTTGCAGATAAATGATGTGGCTATTAGATTCGGTGAAATTAAAGATCACGTTTTTTTCACAAAGACTGCATCTTTGTCAGAGGTCTTTGAAGTGCGAAAGAAGGAATGGGGTTAACTTTTGCAAAAGAATGTGAAGAAATAATAATGAAGGGGCTCACAGGGGAGCGGAAACGCTGGCCAGTCCTAATTAATAGAAGGAGAGACACTCCCAAAGTCTCCCATTCACAAGCTCACAATGGAGTTCTCCACCAAGCAGAACCTGGAATGGAATATGGGAGGAGTGAATGGAGACAGGCAAAAAAAAAGGAAAAAAAAATCAGACTCAAGCCCTCATTCTTTTTTCCTCCCGTCTGCTTTATTGTATTTCTATTTTATAGCATTAGACCCAGGCCTGTGGTCCTATAGTCCACGTTCCATTCAGTGAGACTGTGTTCAGAGGATCCCACTGGTCAGTTTTGTAAATATGGGTCCTGGCAGTGTGTATGAAAGGATGGCACATTTCCAGAACTTATCCGATGTAGGCCTCTCTCCTCCTGCTCTTTCAAACACTCTCTCCCCCACACCATCTCGGTCTCTCTGTCAGGTGCATTAGCGGCTGGAGTCAAGAGCATTGGTAGCCTGGACCAAGGGATGTGGAGGTGGTGGTGGTGGTGGGGGCGGGGGGGTTATTTTGCCACAAGTCAAGTCAAGATGGGAGGGGGTTTGTAAGGGGCAACAGGAGAAGTGTGGACCCACCTGCCACTGATTATCCTCCCAGCTAGAGGGTTTAGTCTTGACCTCTGAACTTCAGAACTGCCCCACACCACTAATCTGTTAATTAACCGAGAAATACCCTGGAAAAACTTTGAACGGCCTTTGTGTGTGCGTGTGCATGTGTGCACATGAGTGTGTAAGGGGAAGAGACAACAAGAGCAACAGAGAGCGAGAGGAAGAGGGAGAGAGAGAGAGAGAGAGAGAGCGAGCAGGGTATAGCAGGCTCACACTGTGGCATGTGGTTTCTCTGTATATAGCTGGCTCGTTCTCCCTCTGCTGCATTGCTGGATAAGTAGGACACTCAGCCATAGTTTTACATCATCAGCACTCGTCTTTGTTGCCAGCATATTCAGCCCTCCGATAGAGGAGGCCAGGAGCTCTCTACAGCTCAATGACACCCACGACACTCATGACCCTAAATGCACTGAAGACCCAGAATGACAAGCTGTTTATATCGTTTTATTTTATTTTAGAAATGTTTGTAACACTTTGTTTTACCTTGGTTGTTGTATGGCAACAAGTCCACCAAGTTATAATAAATAAATATTGAATTTATGTATTTAATCTGATAAGGATGGTGCAATTTTAAATGGTTTTCAGTACAAAGCATGAAACTGATGGAATGCACATTTTGGCTTAACAATTTAAATTAACTATTTTAAGTCAATTTTGCTAAATCTATCCACCAAACAAATTTTTTTTTTTTTTTTATAAAGCGTCAGTTAACTACTTTTAAGGATTTTTGACAAGTTCATCCATGAAGCGTTCAAACTTTTGTTTTTTCCAGATTTTGATTTTATTTTGATGTCCAATTATGAGAATAGATATACAAACAGATGGATGGAAATCAGTTGGTTGAAAATGAGAAACACACTACTTTATTCTTTGCTTTAGACAGAATTACTGAGGCTGCTCGACAGGTTTTCATAGGACAGTAAAATAAAAAAATAAAAAGTCCTTGTAGGACAATCCATGTCATGACTGGTACTCTGTTTTTGAGGACTGGTTTTCTTGTGAGGACTACCCTCCCCCTGCAGTAAAGTGCATATTATATTACGACATAATACAAATAGGAACATTACTCTTTGTTGAACACATTTAACCTGTGACAAAGTGACACTAATAGATATCAATTTGCCTCTGATAGAAACAAGCTCAAAAGGTTGGAGGAACTCTTTACTTCAGAAAGGATCCTCTCAATCCATCGTTGTCAAAAATAATTGACATGTATTCTATGAAGGGAACCCTTTCTATGTGGCAGAATTAGTCTCAAATTTTGGAAATAAGACAAAGTCCTTTGTGAGGTTGTCCAAAATTTTTGGAGATTTCGAAAGTAATAATCTCTCTATTATTTTAATGATCAATAGCATCGAAAGTACTAAAGCTTTAAAAAGAGCAGTGTCTAAATTGCACATGTTTTTTTAAATGATTAAAAAATATATTACAGAGTATTTTATGTTTAGGACTTGTTGTTGCCATGGTATCGAAACAGGTAACGACATTGTACATTTTTACTAGTATCATATCCAAGTAGAAAATCCTATCTCTCTCTACATATATACACACACACACACACACACACACACACACACACACACACACACACACACACACACACACACACACACACACACACACACACACACACACACACACACACTAACAGCAATTTGGAGGGTCAGACTCAAGCCTGTGGTGGCCGTGAGGACAGTTGCATCTGTATATGGGGGTCATAATATACCCTCCATATTTTTGGTCTGTTATAAGTTCATGAGCTATAACGTGTACAAAATGTAAAAGGTTAAATATGTATTAACCTTTATTTACGAGTGATCTTTGTCTTACTTCCTCTAACTTTTTGAAGCCCGGTTCATCACTAGAATGACCCTTTAACCCTCCCTGAAGTAATAAAGTAGATTTTTCTCACTTGATGAGACACACCTGGTTGTCTTGCTGTAAACAAACAAAAATCTCGGAGGTTGCTCTGACTGGCGAGGCAGCTGATAAGTGGGCCAACAAAGTCAATTAGTTCTGTGTTTATTAGTATGTGACAGGTGCTGGGTCATGCAGATTAACTCACAACCCTTGGAGGGATGGGACAACAATAATGGTGAAACATGTCCGTCCGACCAGAAAGTAAAGGTAGCAAAAGGAGCATCGCAAAGCCTGCTCAATTAATTATGTGGATTAATGAAGTTCTGCTTGATTAAATGTTGATGCCATTAAAAAAAAACGCCTAGTTTTTCTCTCCAATGTGACATAATGGACACTCTTAGATAAATAATGGAATCCTTCATGGTTAGGGAAACCAACACATTATATGTTAAAAACCACTCCCCCTCCTGAGCCCTCAATCGATTAATTAAGGCTATTGCCCTTGATTACCCAATCACAGGTTTTATCCAGGTTCGCCCTCTAACCTTCAACCCTCTCTGACTGGATGGATATTGATTTAAGAGGAATGTTTTATTTTCAGCTCCTGGAACAACATTACCTTTAAAAACAGTTGCTGACAAAGTGTCCTTTCACTGACCCCAGAGAGCTGTAGCTGTAGCTATTGTTTCTGTACACTTCAGGCTGAATGGGTAGCTAAAACATCACGGAGCAACCATTTAGACAACTATTACATTAAATAATTGTCAAAATGAAGTGGGCAATCGATAACACTCACTGTTCTCTGAAAGCTACTGATGCAAAAAGATACCTATCCTGTGCTGTCAATACAAATATGAATGACTTCCACTTCTTCTAGTATGTAGCTGCATCTGATTAAATAATTGCATTGCAATGTGGTAAATTCATCACTATTGTGTGTGTGATTTTTTTCTCTTCATAGTGGAGGATCTTTCTATTCTTGTGACAAATTAAGCATGTAATGATTGCAAATGTAATCACAGCACAACTGGTGTTTATATAAATAAGCAATGCATTAAAAAAAAATGCAGAAATCAATGGTTCTAACCACTATGACCTGAAGGTGATTGCCTAGCGTTTCAGACATAATGAACTATAATGTGGTCAAACTGTGTCCAGCTTCAGGATTGTATTAATGATGAGCCCCATCCTGATCTTCACTGTGAGGTAAATCTGTCCGTGGCAGTTGGTCTGTCAGTTAAAGCGGTTACGAATGCACAAAATAAAACTAATTCTCAAAGGTAAGATTGATAGATTTTCAGAACTAGGTTTTAATGATTTAATTCATCATTTCATTTGATGGTGAACGGAAAACTACCAAAGCTTTATAAAAACATCGGCTCTTCAGTCATATTTTTAACCATAGCTATTTTCACATATGGGCTCAAGGAGAACGTTTCAGCAGGATGAAATCTTCCTGAGGTGGTTGTTCACACATGCACCTCAGCGGGAGGCTATCCCTGCCTGGAGGGGGGGGGGGGGGGGGGGGGGGGGGTTAAAAGAACGATGTAGAAGTGCCGGACGAAGCAACATTTCCACACTATGACAGCAGGGTTGTTTATTTTGCTTATTTGTTTATATAAGCGCTAAGTGTAGTTCCACATATTTATAATAACATCAATTCATGAAGAAAATCTACTTGGGGGGTTCGCAGGAAAGAAAACAGGGGAAAGGCAGAGTGAAAAATGTCATCTGTTTGGGTTCACACATGATAATTTCAGGAAGTTTTCTGTAGTTTTACTAAATGCACAAATAAATTGGCAACACTTTAGTACCAGAAAATTGCCAACATGTGTGTAATTTAGACAATGTGCAGTTTTTAAATGTTATTTTGTACCTAGGAGCAATACTGGGTGCCTAGGACTTGTATTTGTTGTTGCCGTGGTATTGAAACAGGTATCTGTCTGTCTGATATTTCTAGAACTGAATCAAAATTTGAGGATTTGGTATCCTATTCCCTGTTCCAAATAGTTTCTTATCATTTAAACACACCTCCGTGGTACTTTCCCTTTTTCCTCTCACCATAGAGCCAGACTGTAAACGGCATAAAGTCATAACACAAACTCAACAAGGTAATGAGAATTTGCATTCCTAATTTCAGTTTTAGGTAGATGATTAACCAAAGGTCACGTTTTATTTTTTAACAATAAATCCAACAAGGTGCCAAAAATGTTACGGCAGTTTCCCCATGTGGGTCGGAAGTACAAGGATCCATGCGAACAACCGTGCCCCCCTGGCAGAATCTGAAACACCACTGATGTGTCAACAAATCAAATAACAGTTGTGAAATGCCAAAGCTGCATTCACTCCTTGTTTTGGTGCTTGCTGAACAAGGCTGCGTGGGATTGCTCTCCCTCACCCTGTGGTCTGTCCTCTAGGGTGCGAGGAATCTGAGTCACTCACTGCACATCAGGCTTTTCCCCCCGGGGGCCCTGGCACTGGCAGAGGCAGGTTAACAAACTGTAAAGGCTTCAACTGAGCAGCACACAAACTGTTTTCTCTGCACAAAGGGATTGGCTCCAACAAATGTCATAAGCCTATAATGAGATAGCTGATCTCTGTAGTAGAGAAGAAAAGAAAAGAAAAATGCTTCCCCTCTGCAGTCAGTGGCTATTAGAGTCACAGAGAGTAAAAAGGGGAAGCTGCCCCATTCTCTCAGAAGCCCTCGGAGGCCGGCCAACATGACAATGCTGGTCAATTAATTGGTGAAAAAGTGAAAATCCAATTAATGTGTATCAAGCTGGCAGTTTTGCATGATGATGGCTCATTAGGAGACCAAGCTGAGGGTGGTGGAGTAGATGGGTGGAGGGGCTTAAACCCCACTCATTAAAGCTCTGTCTTTCTCAGTGGGGTTTTTTAGAGACCGGCTTATTTATGCAACAGGTTCTAAACAAAACCTCAATGTAACGCTCACTTAGCAGATTTGAAACTGATGAATTCCTAAATGACGTGGGTGGAGATTCTTTGCTTCCCGAGCAAAACTCACATTACCCTAAAGCTACTGTTTTTATTTTACATGGATCTAAATGCCGGTTGAAGTCAACGCATAATCTTTAAGTTTCAACACACGAGTGAAACATACTGTCGGCTCTCATCTGCTTTTCACAAACATCTGTATATACACTAAAAAGTGCATCTTTTATTTGCTTTGTTTTTATATTAGCATTTATTGTTTTGACCTGGATTTCAAAGCCAAGGCAGGTCAAATATCAGCCTCAGCTTAAAAAAACAGAATAACATCTGTAATATTTTATATGCAAGTACAAGTATTCACCTTTAACTACCTGCGTTCTAGCATGCATATGTATATTGAACCCTCATTTGTAATGGTGTCGAGGTACAGACAAAAATAATAATAAAATAAAAGGGTGTTACTTCCTTATTCTGAATTTCTATATTTAAAAGAAAAACCTGTTTAGCTCACAGTTTTCCTGATTGACCTCCTCTTAACAGCTTCTTGATATTTAGTAGGTTTTAGAAGCTACAGTCATAACACAAATGGTAATAGCACCACAATAACCACGATACTGAGGTTAGGGTTAGCATATCATGATCAGAAGTAAGTCATTATTTTCAGTACTTACCATAAATAAGCATTAAATGAGGGTTATTGAGGGAAACGTATTTGTCAATGTTGTTGCAGTTATAGAAGAGACTCTTGCTAAATAAGGTGAAAATGAATGCTAAAAAAGGACTAACTAAAAAACATACATGTTAGAAATATGAATGTTAAGAAGCAACTGGTGAATGGCTAAAATGTTTATCTTAATACAAAGCCTTATTATTATTACATCAGTTGCGTTATTTCATCTGAAGTCACCATGTTTATCTGTATATGCCCGTTCACCTAAACATATAAAGAGACTAAAAGTATTCCAGCATTCACACAACAGATGTTGATTTTGTTTGGGCTCTATTGTTGGGCTCATGTTGTTGCTTGGGTGTCTCATCAGTGGGTTGATTTGTTGACGTGGTGTTTTGTCGTTGTTTGGGTGTCTCTTGCTTTATTGTTATGTATGCTTCTGCATGAGTCAAACAACTTTGTATACCCTTGTTTTTAAAAGTGCTAAAGTTATGATGATTATGGTTATTATTATTATTATTATTAACAACAGTTACCACACTGGATTAGTACTTATTTAATAAAAGCCTGGAGCTGACGGGGATATTTTTAAGGGTAAAAACTTTGCAAGTATCATGCACCAGTTTAAGATGAACAAATCAACTCAGGCTATAAAAACCTTCATTTTTAAACTGGAAAACTGTATGAAAGGAGCCTGTCACAGCAGTAAATTTCATTTAAAAACACTGATGGTTTCATTATTTAATTTAAGAGATGCTATCAAAATATGGAATTAAAAATGGAACACTGACTTTTCTTATTTGGTGTATTTCTAAACGAGATAGTGTTTCTTTTTCTCCCACTTCTGAACCTCCCGACATCCTGACAAAATAAAGAATGTGCTCCAATACTCCTGCAGCCCGCGTGTGTTTGTCTAGCCCCTGCCTCTATGTGTAAGATTAATACTCTTGCCACACTCTCATAGAATAATGTCACTTTAATCTTGTTTGGGGCGAAATTCGAAGTGGAGTGTGTCTACTTGTTTCCTGAGATTACTTCATCTTTCTTTCGGCAGCAGTGTGTGACTCTGCCGCCTGCTGTCCCCTGGCATTGGATGTCCCATTACCCTTCACACGCCGCAACTTTCTGCTGTTTGCACAACGCTGGCCACAGGAGCCAACAGGAGGCCGGTATACTATTGATGTTTTTACATTTTCTTTACCACTGCAAAAACACATAGTAGTCGTGTGAAACCTATAGCTAGTGGCTGAGCATTTGGAGGACTTTTAGGTGCTTTGAGATGTCTTTCCCAACAAAGTATTATCACTGGAGCATTGAAACTGTCGTCTGCCTCAAACAGCATGGAACACAAAAGAACATGTGTTTTTTCTGCCCCTTCCTACTGTTTCACAGCTGCAACAATGAGCTATTTTTAATTTAGGAAGAAACACTAATCAGGCTTTAACTGATATTTTGCACATGTCACATGCCTGTTGAACTTCTCAAACTTTGATCATAGATACTCCACTGCTTTCTCAGCACATTCCTGGACAATCATTAATGTTAGCGACTCATTTCAAATATTTCTTGATTTTACTTTCTGTTCGCCCGTGAACACGGCCATCAGATATTGTTCCACAATTCCCTCCCCAGTTAACGGGATCATATAATTTTTGTACATTAAACAAAATTCAAAAGAAGTGTGCTCATAATGTATCAGTATGTAGTCCACCATCATCTCTGAATGAATGAGCTGCAGTACATCAGCTCTGAATCTTTAACAATAAAACACATATTTCTTGCAAACACACACACATATGACACACCAACACAACATTTGGTCTAACAATTACGATTCATTATATTCTTATTAGTATTATCATTTCTGAATGCTCTGTCAGACTTTCAAAAATGCATTTCATGACTGATAGCTGTATATTTGCATCAATAATTGTATAATTAATATTCTTCCTAGTTAATATGAAATACAATTTAGGTCTACAAAAATCCCCTTTAGTTATTTCTGTAGCTTCTTTATGTCTGAAGGTAGACAGACACACTTTGTATGGCAGGCTTTGTGCTGTTTGGAGGAGCAGTGTGTTTTTCCCCTCACTTCCTAATAATCTATTCTGTTCAGCCAGCTGCATACATTGACAAATGTTTCCAGCATTAGGTATTTACCCGGTGAAAGGTAATAGATGCAAGGGTTTAAAAATGCCTGCTGCAAGAAACAGCCAGCACACTGGCAAAAAAACATCACAATAGGGAACATTTGTCTCCTGTTTGCAACAGGAATATCGTCTTTTTTGTTGTAGTAGGTTTCTGAATAAAACAAGGACAAAATATAGAGTAAAAAAAAAAGGGAAACAAGGACGTTTTGAAACCAATACTGTATCATCTTTGTGTCACTTATCTCTGACCTGACTATTTAAAAAAATGCATGTTTATTTGTTTATGAAGGGATTACACTGCAGTAAGGCCTTAAGATCTACAAGAGAAATATTCCCTCTACATTTCTTTGTCTATGATGACTAAAGAATACTGCACACAAAGAGAGCTGGTGAGGAGGCTGCTTAGTTTGTACGGCTTCACTCTCGTCATAAAATACTGTGAAGTTCCTCAAAGATGTGCTTAATTTCTGTTTAAGAAACACCATCATTCAGTGCCACTCAGACTGCAAAAAAACACACCAGAGATTAACGCTGATCTCTTTGTCTAATCTGTGTTGTCTCCAGGAGAAATGTGTTGATTTCTTTACATCTCTTTCTCTGCGATTTACATCATGGGTGCCGCTTGTTCTTGGAGGCTAATGAAAGCTGTGACGGTGCATTAATGAGGTTGCTTATTGCAGCTCGACTCCACTTCCTGCATTTACCTCACTCACTTTGTTCTTCACGTTTCCTCTCCCACTCCTGTGTACTCTGTCATGCTGTTAACATTACACCCACTCCTCCAGGCTCTTATCTCAGACTTCTTTGAAATACTTTTCATATTTACTGGCTCTTACTAATGCTGAATTCTTTATCCTGAAACAGTGTAGCCGATGGGAATTGCAACATCAAAGTTTGGATGTCGAACAAGGCGATGAAAGTGACATTTTGCTAGTGTTGAGAGCACACAGTTTTGTTTGTTTAAACTGTGTGCTCTTGCTTATGTATCTGTTTTGGAACATGTTTTGAAGTAATCCTATCAAAACTCAAAGGGTGATTTGCCATTGATGCTATTCTCTAAAAAAAAAAAAAAAAAAAAACATCAAACAAACAGAATTCTCTATTTATACGAGTGAGTTACAGGTTGTTGTTTTTTTAAAGTCTATTTTCTAGAGGGAATACTGTGGATGCTTAATCATAAAATCATATTGCAGTAAACTACAAATGCACTGCTGGAAACGGGATTTAAATGCATCGAACTCCATTAAAAACAGAGTAAGGAATCAAAGAATCAGTCGGTGTTGTACGACCCGTACAGCCTGCTGGGATTAATGGATAACTCCGGTGAGAGACGCCTCTGTTCTTAGGCAAGACAAAATGACCACAGGCAGCCCAAGAATTTGGCGGTCAGTAACTGTGGCTGTTTCCCATACATATATTATTATAGCAATAGCGGCGGTGGTGATTGAATTTCTGACCTTTTGTTGAAATGGGAAAGGAGGAGGGGGGGGGGGGGGGGGCGGGGGGCACATTTCAATTTTTGTTGTGTCATTCATGTCTTAAAATAACTACAGGGATGAAAGATCATGGCTTGATTCAATTACAGTGCTGTGTAAAGGCTAAAGATTACTGTATTCAACATGGAACCTCACTTGTACATATCTGACTCAAACAGGAGCTGATTTGAGATGTTTTAAATGGATTAAGGATTGCTCCAGTTAGCTCCTTTTTTTTTTTTTTACAGCTACAGAAATAACATGTTTATCTCAGGCACAAACAAATGGCTCAATCAACGACATCAAACCATGATGATTTTTGTTAGTAGAGCTATAACTGCAGCTTTGGTTAAAATACATTCTCAAGATGACAAACCTGATACTGGACGCCTTTAACCACACAATCCATCCAGCACTGAAGAAACTTAAAGCCACCAAACTAGAAAAGTTTGGTGGTGGAACCTGGCCGGCTCTGCCAATCAATAGCAAAGTTTGCATTAAAAACTGCTGACAGCTGTGGGAGAGAGTTCCCACTTTCATCTCGCGCCGTCTGGCCCTCCAGCTAACCTCACCGTCACCCTCTCTCCCTCCTCAGACCTGCTCTCTTTATTAATCTTTGTCGCATCCCACAGCCCGACCCCGAGCTCTGCCCCAGCCGCGGCTTTCCCTTATCGCTAAACTTTTGCCTCATTTCATTTTTTTTTTTGTGTTATCAAAGAACACTTCATTTGATAGCCTTGAACCGAGGGTCCTCCACTCCCTGCAGAGGAGCCCACCCAGCAGCTCTGTCTCACCATATCAACCTGTTTGCTGAAAGACGGAAAACGAGCTCAGCGAATGAAGAGTGTGAGTATGTGTGTGTGTGTGTGTGTGTGTGTGTGTGTAAGTGTCTGAGAGAGGATTAGTTTTTCCCTTGAAACTTATCTTTCTTGTCTTTTCATTTATACCTCATATGCTGTCCTAAAAAGTAATATAACAGAAAAAAACATCTGAAATTAAGACAAACAACATTTTCCTCCCAGACTTACTTTGATTTCTAGTTGGTGAGAACCTTGATCTTTTGTTCCTCACTGCTGTTCTCTGGGTTGACTGTCCCACTTGACAGTCATTGCTGAAAGGTGACCTGCCTCTGTAAAAGAAGGCCTCTGCTGCCCCTTAGGGGTGGAAGGAGAGAGGAGAATTTCAAAAGTCTTCTCAGTTTGAATACGGTATTTAATAAATAACATTGTTTTTTAAGACTTTAAATGCTGGAAAATGATCAGTTTTAATGTTGGCACGCTGATGGATTATTATTACTTCCAGGGAAAGTTGTTGTTTAGATCCTGAGCTTCTCTGTCAGCTCCCTGCCTGGTGTTTGGTGCGTGCATGCGTGCGTGTGTGTGTGTGCATGTGCGTGTGTGTGTGGCAGATCTAATCCCATTAGTGCTGCTGATCCTGGGCCTCAGGATCTGTTGTGTCTCTATCAAACCTGCTTTATGCTTTGTCTGCTGAACTCCAATCTGTTTGCTTAGAAGCAGAGGTAAACAATCTTGTTTACAGGTCATACAGAACAAGATCAGAGCTAAAAATATCCTCAGGCTCCTTTTAAAAAGCTCTTTTTTAAAGTTGAATTTGTGTTTGAGTCAACACGTTGGGTTTTTTCTTAAGTTACTCTCTTGTGTTTCAGTTGAATTATGTACAAGATGTATGCTGCCCCTTTGTCTATAAAAGAAAAGCAATTTCCCCCTTTGTTCATGTTTGTAATAAAGCATTACAGTGAATTAAGTTAATTAAATGGAATGTCATGATTGCATTTGTAAAAGAGGAAATACTACCTTCCATTAATGAGCTAAACCAGGATTGTAATGAACAAAATAATACAATTCGGTGTAACTGCTAAATATTCTCCTTTCAATATAATGAAATTACTAACAACGTGAATTCAATTTTAAAATGTGAGGTCTTTTCTCCTAATGACATCATTATACAGCTAAAAAAATATTTTTAAGATTATTTCCAGGTAATTCCTGTTAGGAAATGAGCTACATTTCCAGCAGTATACACAACGATTAAATAAACAAATGACATAAATATCTCCTTTATGGAGCCACTGTTAAAATGAATGAATATTCATAAAAAAATGACTTTTTCAGGCTTCATATTGAAAGTAGACCAGGATCTGTCGCTGATTGATTTAAGTGTGCAAACCTGTCAGCAAAGGTGAGGGCTGAAGCAGAAACACGAGACTATTTGAAAATGTAAGAGCTCAATATTTGCATGAGGAAAGTGTTCATTGATACAATTTTAAAGTAATTAATCAAATCTTTATGATGATGTAAGAACTCAGTAATAAGGCTGGTCTGTATAGTTGTCTGGCATGAGTGTGTTGGTTCTATGTTCATTATACTTCCTTGTTTCTGTGGCAGGTGAAGATGAAGTCTCCCCAAAAGAATTATGAAATATTAATTCATATATAAATACAAATGAATATATTTCAAAGGTGAAGTTGTATGCAATACATGCTGGACCAGAATGACAACATAGTAGAATTAAGTTCTTGTTTTGGTGACAACTGAAGGGCGTTCCAGGTCTGAACTCAAGCCGTGCATTGCTAAAAAAAAAAAAAAAAAGAAGCATAAAAATACGTAGTAGTTTATCTTCCAATGAATTAACAAACACATGCTTTACAAAGGGGAAAAGGATAAAGATATTTATTTTCAGTTTCAGGAGAAGAAAAACAATCCTGGAAAAATCTAGATGAGCTAGTTGCTTTATTTATTTTATTTTATTTTTTTACAATCTACAATGATCAGAAGTTTGCTTCATTTTATTGTTTGTCTCCAAAAGGCCTTCAAATATTATATACATGGTTTTTGGAGGTTTTTCTGGGATGTGAAGGGCTACATTCAAATTGAAGTCTCCACTTGAATTTGTGTCATTCATCAACCTTTTTAAAACATGGACGTCAGATTCTCACAATGATGCAATCTATTATCTTCCTGTTTTGAGCGTCTAAATTAGAGGTGGGAAAAAATATCGATATGGCATCAAATGTATATCGTTGCCCTGGTTCTTGTGATAAAACTATCGTATTGCTGGCGTGACATACTGTACTGCTCTTTTCAGATTTCCTTCATGACTCCCTGTGGTGATGCTCACATTGTCAATACTGCACTTTACCTTTGAGGGCCTTATTGTTTTCTTCAGTTTTTCAGATATCGTGATGTATCCATATATTTTTGTCTCATTATTATCTATTATCACAGATTTCTGTATCATGTAAATATCGTTACCATGATCCATGTATCAGGTATCATATCATATGATGAGTTACTCTGCAGTTCCCACCCCTTAATGTAGAAGCTGTATTCAGTACCTACAGGCTATCCAGGTAGCGTCCAGTTTGCTGTCTATAGATTCTACTTTCATACTGAGCTTCATCCTGTATGACCTTACATGTCTAGCTGTACGACATGCAGCCAAATGAGACACAGTCCCAGAGAAAAGGTCTTCAGCTAAAAGTTTGAGGCCTCAGTACGGGTATCTCATGGGAAAAAAGATGTCCTGTCCAATTAGGATGAGGGGTGGGCAACTGGAGGAGTTCGGGTATCTTAAGGAATAATTTATGAGAGAGGTTAAAAGACATTAACCTCCAATTAGGTGCTGTGGCTACAGAAATGTGAGTGATGTCATGCACTCGTAGGAAGGCTAAATTAAGTTTCTCTTGAGGTCGGTCTACCTTTCTCTTTGTGAAAGTTGTTTAAAATTTGACATATAGATTGCATTAACTCGTTTTAACACACTTTTAAATTAAAGATAACTTCTGTATATTTGAGAAATGAGATCTTTTCCCTCTTTTTTTCTTTCTGCTATTGTGTAACAGGAAAAGGGCCATTTTTTTCTGTTTTTTTTTAAAAGAGATAATAATCAAATGGAAAACCCAAAGGAAGAATTAGCATTGTTAATATAACCTAAGGTGTTAAGTTCCCTTTTGTGAGTATTAGTACATGCACTTAACCTTCAGTCCCCGGCCACAGGCCCTTTGGGCTTGTTACTTAAGAAATATGTCTCCCCTTTTCTCTCCTCGGTGAGGTCGCCCCTGAAACTTGTCAACGAGACAATGTGGAAGGAAGTAAGGGATAAAGTTGCCGGCTTCTCTTTCTGCGCTGTGTTTATTTGCTGTGTCAAGAACTGAGAGATTACACTGTTTCTACGCAGTAAGAGAGGATTCTGGTCAAGCATTTCCCGAGGCTAAAAACATCACTTGAAGAGGCAAAGGAGGATTACTGACACCTGCATTAAGGATGAAAATCCTGAGTTGGGCCCATTTGCTGTGAGTGGAGAGTCATCATCAATCATTTGTGAGGAGAAGCTGTTTTCACTGTAGGGGCTTTATTTGGGGGCCTGGGATACTAGAAACTTGGCCTGTGAAGTATTAAATGGCTTTTCTCTTTTTCAAGTGTACAGTTATGGTAGAATCCCATCAGAATCTCTGTGGTCTGAACGCTGAGGTCTTCGTAGAAGCAAAAATATCAGATCCCTTTGTACTTTTTGAGACACAAAGTATTTAGAAGTCTATTCATTTGGTAAAGAACTTCAAATATTAACTTAAATATCCATTAGTATCCATTATGGTCGTCTAGGTACCAGATTTCCAAACTATGATTCGATTCTAGTTTCTAGTTTCATTACCACGGCAACAAAAAAAAACAAGTTCTATAAACCTAATGTTGCGTCATTTCTTTTTCATGAATTGTGCAAAAATGCAGACAAACTCCAGCGCACTGTCTAAAGAGCACACACTCGTGAGTAACGTTTTGGTGGCTCAACATTGACAACAAATTTGTGCATTTGTGCTTTGTTTTTGCTCGCAGCAGCTTTTTGATAAAAACATGACTGAAGAGCTGTAGTTCTTTAAAGACTCAGTACTATTATACAAAGATTACGGAGATTATATCGATTTGAGACAAGTGGTGTCAATGAGTTTCAAAGTATCGACATTTTGAAAATCTTTGTATTCATTAGTGTACTGAAGATTCATTCATAAAGGAAGCCAATGAAACCTCAAATCAATAAACTCCAAAATTCCATCAAATGTCATAATACAGATTTTTTTTCAAAGTATTTAATTGGTAAAAAAAACTTGCTTGCCATCTTCAAAAAGTAGCCTACATGAACAACTGATTAATGGCATGAATTCAATTAATAAATATATTCTCATTAGTTATCACCCGTCCTTTGAATTCATTCTTCAGACAACCACTCAGAGGCTGTCGGGAAGGTAACACTAACCCTCATGCTGTCACAGGTGTGATTGATCACCAGCAGATAAACATCGGATCGGCGAGAGAACAGGACAGACATTGATCCCCAGAGGAAGAGAAGACTTGTCACACACCAGCATACACAAACCTCTGAGAAACATCTGTCAAAATAGCACGACGACAGAGAACTGTACCTCTGTGACTAACATGGGAACCCACAGACAGCTGTCAGCTGCTTTGGATGCTGGTTGATAGCCAACGAGCACAAATGTTTCCTGTTATTTAACTCCAATGTCCAAAGACTTAGAAGTTTAAGTACCACAAAAAAGGGGTCACAAAATTCTAACTCTAAGGCTACATAGTCTGAAATTCTCCTTAAAACGTGGAGAATTAGCCAAATAGATGACTAGATATCGTGTATTTTCTGTCAGATAGCGGAGATGACTCTTCCTGCCCTGAGGCACACCCAACAACAGACGAGGGCAAAGTATTCCCTGCTCGTTTTGGTTACCCATAAGAATCCCCTTGCAGCAGTTCTGTCACAATCAGAACAGAAAACAGCGAAATAAATGTCTGTGCTTTTACAAATTGTCAGTCCATGAAGCCCTCTCACCTGGCTGGGTCCTGAATATGTTTTTCCTGTCATTAGCCACAGACCGCATACGATGCCAAACTTAAGAAGGGAAGAAAGAGAGGAAAAGAAAATGAATGAGAAGTGAATGGTCAGTCTGACAAAAGGGGGCCAGCCTTGCGTCGACAGGAAGAAAAGCATTAGCGCCCTTTATGTGCATGGCGGCGGATTTCCGTGTGCTACACTGTCAGTGTATTTTCTCCTTAATTAAAACAGTCACAAGTTTCATTGAGCGGTGAATCAAAGGGTGGCTACACCATAAAGCAGACTCAACTCTGTAACCCTGGGTGTGTGTGTGCGTGTCCATGTGTGTGTATGCAGAGTTAGGAAGTCGGACTAAAGCACACACAGGGCCCGGGATGGAGGGGATTTAAGCTTGTGCCCATTCCCATGGTCAGTCACTCAGAATTGGTCATTACTGTCTTGCCTGGAGATGAAAACACAGCGATTAAGAATTACTTGGAGGAAAACATGACCGTTTCTAAAGTGCTTACCCATAACCCCCTGCCCTCAAAGACAGGAGCAATTTAACTTTTGTTAATTCTTTGTCTGATTTTATTTGCAGTCTGTCACCCACATGATATATATTTCAGCTACTGGAAACACAAATCTACAATAGCCTTCTAACCCTGTAACTTTGAAGCAGATAACAGTAAGCATGAGAGAAGTATTGGACTTCGTTTTCAGTTTAAATCCAAAATGTTGTCATTTAAGTTTATGTGTACTTTATGATTATATACCAAACTGTATATTTGGTAAGACTTAGGTGTTGTTACATCCACAAATAATTTACAAAATTACATTTATTCAGCAAACCATTCAAAGGAATAAACCCACAGCAGAGAAGAGCGAGTCAGAACCAGCATTTTCTGCAGATGAATATTTCAAAAGCGATGGTGTTGAGTGTCAATAGAGGTTGTCTTTTTTGACTATGGCAGTTTAGTCAGAGGCATAAGGGTGTTAATAGGCTCTGGAGGAAGTTATGACTCTGTTGATACAACACAAATATAAAGTCAGACTAGTCCAAACTTAAGAACGCAGCTGCACACTGCATCTGAGGGTAAACGGTGTCAGATTTGGTTTGCAGAGCTGGTCTCACAATAGCAATGCTAGCAGCGCGGGAATTCAGTCCTCCTTACAGGCTAACGTCCACATGCCTGTGCTAAATGTGGTTACGCATTGCTCCGTTCAAGGGGATGTCTGCCTGATACCTGACAAAGCCTGCATACAACTGTATCTTCTTTCTTTTTTTAAGATCAAAATACTTTTCAAAATAGTTTGCATCTAGGTAGTAGAGCATCATGACAGTAGTCATGAACGGATCTAGAGCTCGGCTAGTCGGCGAGTGGCTGCTTTACGGCTTACACAAAAGATATGACCGGCAATGTGGGCCTTATTTAATAAAAAGGTTAATAATCAGTTTAACCGACTAGCAAACCTGCTGTCTATTAGTGAGGGAATCATTCAGTCGGCTAATCATGCACATCCCAACTGACAATATAGAATTAGAAAATGCAAAAGAACCCTTTTTTTAGGACATCTATAGCTTTGAGAACAAAAAGGAACATATCATCTCATGCTAAATGTATGCATGTTGACTGTTCACTTTTATATAGATAGAAAACCCTTTTATATTCATGTATTACATTTACTAAAGTGATGTTCAGATTGCAGGTCTTCTGCTTTCTCTTCTGATTCTGTGTTGTTGTAGAGGGCTGAAGATGACAATCACAAAAGGGGACAGCTAACGATTTAAACATGACCTGCCACGGTTATACGGTTTCTTAAATTGGAATCATCCCGAAATGTTGACATTTATTATCGAGGTTTTGTCGTAGGTATTGTCTTGTTTTACTCTAGTTTTTGTTGTTGCTTTCTGACGCTCTCAGTTTTGATATTACAAATGCATTTTAACTATTTACAGCAAATTTCTTGAGGCTTTCTAAAGCTGCCAAGTAAAATATATTTTTTTTTAAATTCAAATTATTCAAAGTCATTGACTCCTCCCAGGTGGGACATTCTCCAAAAAAAAAGTCTTATTAAGGGATCCCACAGTGAACTGGATCAGGCTTCTCCAATGACAAATCTTGCTGTCGCTCAGCAAAATAACACAGCCAGACAATAGCAGACTGAAATGAGGGGAGGGAAACTGCTTGCTCCACTTTGGTCAGTGTATGGGATCTCCTCTCTGCTCCTTTGTCATACTTGGTCTCTGGATCAGGAGAGCACCCGATCCCTAATGGCCTAATGACCCAACACTTTCCGCACCATTTCATTACTTTGGTGGTGGAGGGGAAAACCGGCTCCTTCGATCATCTCCTCATCAATTATAAATCGTTTCAATGTTTGGATTTTTAATAATGCAACATCATTTTTTTTTCACTCCCACAAGACAAGCCCTGTGGGTTTTGTTTGAGCAGGGTGGGATTCCCCTCTCGTGTTCTCTCCAGGGGACTTTCAAAAAGAACTGTGGGCATAAATAATGCAGGGAGAATACATACTGGTAATAATTGCTAATCATAGCTCATGCAACCTGAGGAGGTTGGACAAGTAGACTCATTGACAGAGGGGTTCAGAGGAGGCGACTTAGGATAAGGTAACAGGGAAGTCTACAGAGTTTTCAATGGGGGCTTGCTGTGGTTTTACCTGGACGGGGTACACCCATCACTCAGAGGTTGATGGTGAACGCAAGCACACTGGCCTTATGCAGAGAAAGAATGATGTGCTTATTGCTTTGTCTTAGTATTCAACTGCAGACAAAATTACATTTCAGACAAATAGAAGTCTATAAAGTTTAAAAATAACAGCCAACTTTCTGTATTATGATTACTTAACATGACACATAAGTTACAACCCAAACTTTGCCACGATTGGGCTGCAATAGTTGGATGAAGGACACCATTAGGTTGTAACATGATCACTTAAAGGAGTCTGTGACGGCGGCAGTGAGAACACTGTATTGTCAGAAAACTTTCCTGATATTGGTTAGAGCTGTGTTTAAGCTCAGAAATAATTTACAAAGCATAAGCAATTGTTCTGCCAAACAAATGATAGCAGTAGGAACACAGTACCTATTGGATGATTAACACACAAGGTACAGCTGCAACATTTAAAAGCCGATGTTCGGTCACCTTATAATATTGGTATAAAAAAATTGACACTAATGAGATTGTATTGTGCCGACACTGTCTGGAGAAAAACATTACTGTATAATGGCACCAACATAAAAGTGGTACGCAAACGCCAAAAAAAGAGCGAGTTGGCTTCTGCTGTTTGTTGTCACTCCAGTCTCCGTCACAATGATGGAGTGTCTGTCTGACAGGTGCTGTGATTTCCCTGACCCCATTGTATTCAAACAACAGAGGCTCCTCACACAGGAAGAGCAGGGGAAACAATGGTACAGGTGAGTCTGGGAGAATTTGCCCTCCAGGGCTGCCCACCTGACAGTTAAGAGGTTTGTGTGTGTGTGTGTGTGTGTGTGTGTGTGTGTGTGTGTGTGTCTTTGTCCTACCTATCGCCTAACTTTTAAATGTATAAACATCTTTCTCCACTAGAGGGTGTCCACTACTTTGGTCAGAGTCTGCCCATGTAGAGGAAGCCTCTAGTAAATGAATGCTTGTGCTTTGGAAAATCCTTCTTTTGACTTTCCCTACTTAAAACAAAACATTAGATTGAATATTAAGTTGTCTTATTCCCTCTTTTACTTATTTTGTGTCATTTTAATTCCAACTTGTCTCTATCTGTGCAGGTGTTAGGACTGCTCTATATACCGTTCAAGATTAGTGAGTAAGGGGACATGTGTGTTAAGTCCATGCCTGTCATTATTTGCGGATTAGTCCTGGCCTGCACCCTCTTTGATGTGGACATCTTTCACACTTCCGTCCCTTTGAGCTCTGGGGACGCGGTGAAGGGTGCAGCGAGAGACCAACAATGGATTGAAGAAGAACAGGCATAAGCAGGAGTCATTTTCTGCTTTGTCTCGAGCTGCAGGAAAACTTCCTGTAATGAGGAAGATAAAACAGCACAACAATTACCGTTGCACATGTGAGCGATCACCTGAGAGAGGCCCCACACATATGCAAATGCACAATATGCCCGCGTGCATATAGGAGATACATATATGCATCTCTGCACGCCCCTGTGCACACACACAAACACACTGTACAAAGTTGCATGTTCTCTGCACACAAGAACACACAGAAAAGGAAAATGTGATTCTTGTTTATCCCGTGGGGTCTACTGCCCTCTGCAGGACACACAAGGAAATAGATTCCACAAATCACTGCCTTTTTTTTAAATCCTGTTTCAGCTTTTGGGATAACATTATTTGAAAACTGTAGTTCATAATGTAAAACACAATATTTAAATCAAGTTCTACCTTAACTTATCTTGTGTGTATTGATTTTGCAGTAAATTAATACCATGTTTTTTTTTTTTTAAAGCCAAATGCCTTTTCAGGTATTCCAAGGAGTAGCCTATCTGTGCATAGCCAGCATACAGCTGAGTGGAGGAGCCTTACAGGACTGAACACAGGGCCTCTTTCAGGCAGAGCTGCTCGAGAGGCATATGAGGGCACTCAGTGTTCAACCCCAACCACAGGATTTATTTACCTTCCAGTGAGGGCAAGCCAGTAAGAAGAGATGGAGTGTGCTTAGAGAGAGGTAGGGCTACGGTGTATGTGTGTGTGTGTGTGTGTGTGTGTGTGTGTGTGTGTGTGTGTGTGTGTGTGTGTGTGTGTGTGTGTGTGTGTGTGTTTGCTTGAGGGGTGGAGAGCTGGACTTGAGTAGTGGTCATTGTGTGATACTGGATATAGCTTAAGATAGAAAGTGGATGTCAGGATCCCAAGAAGTCCAAAAGAAGTCACTCACCCTAAAAACACACATTCCATTACAGGTATTAACAAATCAACAAAATCTGCTTTTGTTGATCTTTCCAGTCCACAACCATTTACTGCCAAAACCAGCTAATGTAAGAAGACCAAAGTAAGACAGCATGGGGATGTTTAAGAGGAGGAATATGGAAGAGAGCCAAAAAAAAAAGTTGATAAGGGGGGTGGGTTTCCTGTTTCCATAGCCTTCTCCAGTCCGTTAAACAGCACAGGTAGAGGCATTCAATGTGTGTGCATACAAGGACACTGGGCCTCTCTTGGTAAATAGTTTAACATCATGACAGTCTAAACCAGTGTCCCCCTTGGAGCAAGCATCGCCAAATTTTACCTTATTTCTTAACTGAGCTCGTCATCTTTAAAAGAGTTGCAGGTGAATGTATAGGCAGGTGAATATATATGTATAGCAACAAACACTGCAGATTAAATATCAGGTTTTTCTGTGTTTGTAATGAAAAAAGGGAAACTCAAACTGCAGGGCTCTTAAGCGCTTTGGGAGGAAACACTGAGGTGATTAGCCACAAAAGGCCATAAACTCCAGTAGCAGAGCCACTGCATTGAACAACACAACACACTCCAGCTTTCTTTCATTATCATGGTTTCATGCTGTTTAAATGGTTTCTTTACCATAGAGACTAGACCACACTTAAAAAATGTTTCCAAATAAATTCCTCAGGTAGTACAACACTGGAAAACATCAAAGTAAAACTCTGAAACAGTTTCAGCATTCTTTCTTCTTTAAGAGAAAAATTGCAAATCACCTTGGCGACATTTAGAGTAGAGAGAGCAGGTAAGTTAAATCATTGAGTCCATGAAGAGGGAAGCCTCAGATCAAATATATCTACATTCTTGAAAACTAGTAAACAGAGAAAGAACAAAACATGGGGATGCACACTGTTAAATTAAGTCATAAAGGTTATCATCGGCACCTGTCTTAAATAACATCAGAGCAAAGACTTGTCCAGTTATGTGTAAATATGGACAAAATGAATTTGCATTAACAACCTGTTTTATTTTATTAGTATAAAAATAAACAAATCAAATGCATACAAAAAAGTATACACAGCTCACGCAAGCATGATAGTCCAAATCAAAGTCACCACAAAAAAAAACCTTTGTGGATTTACAAAAGTGATTATGAGAAGGTTGATTCCTCAAACAGTTCAATGGAAAAAGTTAAACACAACTCCTACTATCTAGCCTCTTCATTGAATACAAGCTGTTTGTAGCAGTGGATGCCTGTATGTTTGTGCACTTTAAGTGGACTCAAGTCTAATTTCGTTGTAAAACTGTTTCATGACAGTAAAGGCTCTCTACAATCTCTCTCAATTTCTATTTAGCAGCTGTAGCTTACATCATCGTCACCATTTACACCATCTGCTGACTATTTGGCAATATACTAACACTATTTTATATAAACATTAGCAATTGAGATGTGTTTATTTATTTAACATATAGTATTTGATAGATATTAAAACAAAAAAAATATCATTGGGAGGTAAGGCAGGGGCTTAAGGTGGGCTCAAGACCCTGCAAGCCTCTCCCTACCTGCTCAAGTCATTAAGCCACGTTTGTGTAAGTCCCTTATCCATGTGTTGTAATGTTTTATTTTGCTTCAGTGTGGCATAGGGCCTACTGCAGGGCCCAAACATGAAGAGCCACACTGATTTTCAAAAGTCAAAGTTTTTAGTAGCCTACTGGAAGTAAAAACCAACAGCACAAGATGTCAACTCAACTGTATGTTAAAAACAAATGGATAACAGCACAGGTTATCAAGTAAAACTGAAATAAATACACTGTTTTTAAAGCTCTGTTTTTAAAGCTCTGTTTACACTGCGACTATACCTGTATCACCTGAGAGCTTTTTTTTCCCCTGTTGTTGCTCATCTTTCCTCCAGTAGTCTTACTTCTTCTGGCGGACAGTTAAAGTTGTTGTTGAGTGCTTCAGCGAGCAAGCTGCTTAATCGACGGAATATTCATTTGGAATATTAAACAATACTTATGTTATCTGAAAGCAATGTAAAGCGTCAGACTCCATATTTGTCTTCTCTCCACTCTCCCGCTTACTGTTCTCACTTTTCTGATTGTTATTTATCCGTTTCGTTTGTATTTTTGTTCAAGTCTGCACTTGTCTTCTTCTTGATATCGATGGACAAGTTCCCGCTTGACCTCTGACATCATAAACGTGAATAAAAAGAAAATGAGATGAATACATTAAATGCTTTGTGATGCAAGACATTATGACTGTGGCATTCTTTTTCTTTTTTTAATGACGATGGCATTCATAGGTGCTTGCTTTGATTTGTGGTTTCCTAACATTTTAAGTCTGATTGAGCAGGATATTGTCCACAATGCTAATAGCTAACTTGTTTTGATACTTTGGGATGAGATGCAGTGTAAGATAAGATAATCCTTTATTTATCCCACAATGGGGAAATTTACATTGTTACAGCAGCAAAGAGCAAAGATTGCAGGCAAAACGTGAACACAGTACAATTTAAATATAAAAAGAAAAAAGAAAATAGTGAGGATATGATGTATAGTAACGAAGGTAAAGAAGATGACTGCATGAAGAAGTTGCACTAAATGTAAGTTTTAGAACCTTTTTCTGTTTCTCGCTGTAGGCTACCTGGGGTTACTATCAGCTGCCAGGATAGCCTACTGATAGCTGGCCAAAGGTGGATGTTGCTAATAAACCGTGTTATTGATAAGTAACGCAGTAGAGTTGAGAAAACTACTCACATCTCCTAACATGCTAGGAGACATTATGACACAGATTGAAGATGATGAGGATAAAGAAGAGGACTTTTAACAAACTTGGAGCATCTTGGAGGTAAGAGTCGTGAGGGTAAACTCCTGTGTTATGCTGTTAGGAACTATACTACAGCTGTCAGGTCACTGCTAGTTAGCTGCTATTTGTTTACTGATGTTCGGTGGCCTACAGGAGACTCTGGAGGAGAGAAGTCCACGAATTCAAATGACATTTCTGTTTAAAAATGTCATTTCTGCTTCTCGAGTCGTTGCTCATTACTCATGAAGAGTCATGCTCATGAATTCCAGGGTGGGCGCACTTTAGCCAAAACTCCGGGGTCGAGTTACCCTTACCCTTACCCAAATATAAACAATCCAGCAGCTGTCCCCATGACAATTCTCAAGCTGCTGCTCTCAGTGAAAACAGGCAGCCTGTCACTGTATTCACTCGTTACAGGAAATATTAAATCTATAGGTGCATAGTATATATTTTTTTTCTTTCTTTGCAGTTTTTTCCTTCATTTTATTTTTAGTTTGATCATTTCTAATGTTATCAACTTTGCTTACTTTTTTTTTTCATGTTTATTTTTTTATATTTTGTTTATGTCATTCATTGACCAAACAATTAAATACAAACATCAAATCTCAAATCTTGAATGGAAATGAGAAGAAGAATAATCTCATATAATCTGCCCCTCATTCACAAGACATTATTGAACACAGCACAACACTAGAAAAAAAAAAGTTTTCCAAATGTTAGATATACTTTGTACAGCTTGCTTAGTTATACATTGTGAAGTACACAATTAGCATTTTTGAATTCACCTATCATCAGGTAAGTTATCATTCTGTATTTTCCATGAACAGGAACATGTTGGTGGCAGTTCTCAGTCTTTAGGGACTTTGGTTGGGAACCTGTGGGTGGCCGGTTTAAGTCCTGGTACAGACCAGAAATTGGGACTGGTAGCTGGAGCGTGGCCAGTTTACTCCTCGAAGTACTGCCAGAGTGTCCTCAGGTTTGTCTATGTTCCAAATATGTTCTGGTCCAAACTTTTAGCTTTGTAGAACTTCAGCTGTATTGTCAAAGAAGGCACTTGCTTTCATTGAAATGAACCTACTTTCCCTTGCAAGGCAAGTGGTTTTGGCTTTCTCAGTGCCTCTTCAAAAAGGCGCTGAACATCTGTGAGGATTTTGAATCGGCCAGATCTAGCCTGGGTCAGGCCATGTAAAACCAGGGCTTCCGTTAACAGTTTTTTCTTATTGTGTGCAATTTTACTTTGTCCTTTTTGGCATGACTGACAACTAGTATAAATATCTTTCTCAACCTCATTTTTTACTCCGTTCTGGGAAAGTGAACATGCTCATCCTTGTCTATGTGCTGGTAGAACTCCCACTTTTGTAACTTGCTGCTCAGCACCACTAATGCTTTCAAACAACGCCCAAAGGAACCTTGAGACTCCGCCAAACTGGGCTGTCGAGCGGCTTATCGCCAAAACTTTTGCAAAACTAAAACATCTGCCGCGTTGTTGTGGGAATATTCAGCATTAGGGAAAAGGTCTAGGGTGGAATCTGCTTGAGAAACAGCTGTGAACTCAAAAGTGCTTTATCTAGGCTGAGGCGAGAAACGGACAGAAAGAATGCAGTCTTGAATGGGGTCCCTGTGTCGGCCTTTTCCCCTCTTTACTATTCCCACTCAGGCGTTTTGGGTTCCCTGGCAACAGCATGCATTTGGCTGTGGAGCGAATGCAACTGAGTAAACAATCCCACATTAATCCTGATTTTTTTTTTTTTACATGTTGTCTTCTGACTCATTTCTATGCTTACACAAACATTGATAGGAAAGATTAGGAGTCGAGTTCTTTTGCTGAAAAATCCTTTTAAGAAAAAGTAGATATAAAGCTCCTCTCTGGTGCTACACTCAGATTTTAAATGACCAAATCAGTTTGTCTGCAGTAAAAAGGAACATTTACACACACACAGACACAAACCAAGGCCACGTCAGAATGTACCATTCCAGTTTCCCCGGTGGAAATGTTTGAGGGATTAACATTGTAACATGATGTTAAAAGCAAAATGTTGATTCGTCTGACCTTTAAAAAGATGATTTTATGTTTCACACAAGGAGCATTGTCACATTACAGAAAAGATGGCTTCAAAGATGCAAATTACATACATCTGTAGCTGCTACAACATAATCTGTGCTTTGGTTCTTGGTTTCCTATGCAAATACAACAAGAGTGTTACAGGAAAGACGATAGATGTGTAAGTGAACTCCGACAGCAATTAATATAAAACTATTTAAGGGATTTCCCTCTGAAAACACAGAAAGTCTGAAAAACTCTTCAGTGTGCTGCTTCACAGAGAACAGCTGAAGTCAGCGTCAAGTATCTCAGTTAGGATGGAGTAACTGAATGTTTGAAGACATCCATGAATTTGATCAACCGCCTCTGCAGCCTCATAAATAACCACACTGTTCACTTCTGCTTAATAAGTTGAAAGCCTTGTTTTTTTTTGCTGCATTGTTGCTGAATCTAATACTTTGAGCAGGTTTCTGAAAAGAATAACGAAGGATAGAACATTTATTTTTGCAGACTTAGTATAGAGGTATACAGCGTAGATTCTTTTGAGCTGAGGAATTCCACAGATTAAAATAAAATAAAAAAAGGTTTCTAAAAACTTCACTTAAGACTTGCCCAATGACTTTAAGGCAAATGTTTGGGTTGTTTGACCCAGAAAAATAAAGCCCAGCAGAGCCACACATTCTCTACGTACGTATTAAAAGGGTTTTGTCTCAGCAATTAAAACCATTTTGATAGACCTAAGGAACAAAAAATATTAAAATACAATGAAACAGTGACCATGAAGAAAGAAATACCTTACATTAACTGTGAATTGTTTTGACTTAACTTTAACTTTACAACATGAGAATGGGAATTATTACAGCTCAGGTTCTCAATGAAGCTTGAAACACCAACTTTTACAGTCAAATATAAACTTTTATGATAGACACATAAATGTAAAATGGTATTGCCTCCACATAATTATTGCAACCCTTTGAGTTTGTAGCAGTTAAAAGCCAAAAAGCAGGAGCTCCCATTCGTTCAGCTGCACCTGGTATTTCACAGTATTCCCTTTTTTGCTTAAATTCCTCGGTAGTGCCTGGGCAATTTGAGGGTGAGGCCAGCTATTTCTAATGTATTCATATTTATATTTTAAACACCAAGTTAGTACAAGCCCACTACTATATGTACCTCTAACGCATATCCCTTTCCTTGAGCAGCGTGGCAGTTTCAGCTGTGCCTCAGCCCAGCTGAACACAATGCCGCCATTGAACTAGAGTCACAGTGGATACCTTTATATACCATAAAGAGAGACAGTTAATGCAACAGCACCTGGGGTTCACTTAAAGTGACAGGCCACATTAATACAGTAACACACTTCACGTACATGTTAAATATTAGTTGTCACAAAAATCCTAAACATACACAAGTCTCATAATGTATCATTCCCTTTCATTACTGTTTAAAGTTTCCAGGTCTGAGTATATTTCTATGGATTTTAATGATTATTATTTGAGTTGGAAAGTCATTAAAACAACTCCAAAGACTTTGTTTTGTGTGTCCATGAACACACCCGTCTTAAATCAATAAATCAGCTCTGACTTTACCCCGTTCTATTCAGTGTGTTCTGAAGGGAGCAACAGGCCATTAGCAGAAAGACTGACAAACACTACGCCATGACTAATATATCTAAAGAAAAACAACATCTGTAAGTTTAAGACACATGTCGGTATCTTGAGTATAAATAAAATCTTTTTTTTCCCCATATTTCACATAGATTTATGAACCGGCATGTGTTATACTTCCATCGTAATTGGGCTCTTTTTTAAAACAGCAATTGTCTTGTACTTTGAATTATAGTACAAGACAATTGCTTTAACTGCCATTTGGTTGAATATATTACAGATCATCTTGTATTCTGACACGCTTTTGGAAAGATAACAAATACCCCTCATGAGGATGGCACAAAATGAAATACAACATTCATTTACCTGAGTCGGATACGCAAAGCCAATAAAAGCACAACAGGTATAGCTGAACCTAAAGTGAGTCAATCAGTCGCCTAGTGAAGTGCAGATCAAAAAAACCTGCTACAAAACTCAAATCAAGCACTAGCAACAAATACTATGCAAACAAACTTGCACCACTTTCACTTTCTGTACGTTTTACCTGAATCTAAACACGATCCAAGAAGAAAGCAAACCTGTAGTGCTTACACACTTTCACAAAACTCCAGTAAAACTCCTGATATTTGCAGGAAGAGCTGCATTTGTGGAAACACCCACATCTCTCCTGCCAGCCCCCTAGTATTTCTTTCTGCAGATAATCCGAGTGAGCTGATGTGAGAACTCAGCAGGATATTATCAGGAGAATGAATGTTTGAAATTTGTTGAAATTGTGATTCGGTCAAACAACACAGCTTCGTACAGCGGACTGTGTTTACTCTGTTTGCTACTTCCTCGTCGTTCTTTTTACGTTCCGTCTTGCCTCAGGAAACCCCCTGCGCCCCCTTCCGTCTGCCCGGGACAGTCTCCGGCTGTGAGGGGCAAGTGTGACAGACCAGTTCAGGAGGATTTCAGGGCTGCTCCTGAGTGCATATGTCAAAAAAGTTTGTAGATAATAATCTCTCAAAAGTCAAGACTCCCAACTTCTGCCATTTCATTTTAAATGAAATACAGAGCGTGACATAAAGCTGAAATACCATGCTCCTCTATGAACACAGTATATGCAAATAAATACTTTAATAAGTGGCTCTTCATTTTACAATGAGGCACATCATTGGTGAGAATGAATGCTTGTGTATGGCACAACGTCTTTTATGGCAACTTTGCTGAGTTTTGGTTTGAGCAATAATGGCTTCTCTTGGTTCCTATCCATTGTGTGCAGTGTTTTTACAGATTCACAGCTACATTTTTGATCAATGAAAAAGTTTCTCCTCAAGCAAACTGATGGATTTATTGGTCAGTGTCTTTTCATCATCCACAAATCTGTACCCAAACAGCTTCATGGTGGGCCCGCACACCTTCTGCACCACCTGTGCCAGTGTAAAGGGAATGTTATATCTCCATTTCTCCGCCTGCTCAGAGGAGTTCTTCTGGGTGGAGTAAATCCCCCTTGCTTCCTGTGTGGTCTGGGTGTTCCTAAGAATCCACTCCTTAGCTTGGGGACTAAATGGTATCCCTGTGAACCTGTACATCTCCTCTGCCTTCTGCATGGGGAAGCGGGCAATATCCTCATAACGCACCAACATGTAGCGTCTCCTTAGCCAGCGAGGTCGACTCAGTCCCACTTCTGCAGAAACTCTGATGTTGTCGCAGTTTCCTTTGAGCCTCTTCACCTCCTCGTCATCCTCAGGCACCTGGCCGTCCTGCGCCCAGGTCTTCCAAGTCTGGTACTTGGAAGAGAAAGCCACCATGCGAGACGCTAAGATGGCCCGTGGATCTCGGACTAACTGGATCACCCTTACGTCCAGGCGAGGATCCTCCACCAGAGGCTGTAACGTGTCCAGCAGTCGCACACGGACTGTCTTTATGGCGTGGTGTTGCTTGGAAAGGCAGTACTCGGATGCAAGGGTCAAGTTCAGGGGCCCACAGCGACGAGTCTTACAGTGGTACCTGTGACAAGAATGGAATAGTCTTTGTTAGATGTGGCTTAATAATCTGTACAGAAGAGTCATTCCATTTTTTTAGAATAAAAACGAAGGCACTAAAGTCCAAACAAAAATTCAGACAAACAGTGAATTTAAAGAACATTAAGAATACCTCTCAAAAACCTCTTTGATTACAGGACTGCAGACGGGTTCTTCACAGAGCGATATACTGGACTCTCTGCGGAAAAGAGCCGGGGTGATGTGGTCCTCAGGTGGAGGAGAGATGAACTTCTCAAGAGGAGAGAAATCACACAAGAAGAGTGCCTGGAGTACATCCCGGTAAATTCCTGCCAACACTGTCCCGTTGTTTGCCTCTGAAGCCGTAGTCAGCATGCGCTCGACGTGCCACAAAGGCTCAAACAAGTAGAACATGTTCTCCCCTTGCTGGTTGAAAAATTCCCCCACAAACGAGGAGCCTGTTCGCGTGCTGGCCAGGAGTAATATGTGCTTGCGGCCAGCGCTGTAGCTGTACGTGCTTAAACCATCTAGCTCTTCCTCCTCTTCCTCTTCAGAGAGACTTGAGTAATTCCCGGTAGTACCAGTGAGTTTCGAGAGCAGCATTTTAAGCATCGCTAGTGAGCCATTATGAGTTGTGTTGTTGTAATCCAGTGGAGTCTGCGGGGTCTGCTGAGGAATCTGCCTCTGGATCAGTTTATCAGAGACCCTGATGAGATACAGAGAATACTTAAAAATCAACAACAGATTAAGTATAAACACTTAAGATAGGTCTTGTGTTTACATTTCAATTGAGGTAACATGTTTACATGGTAGTAGTGTAAATGTACAATATCTATATTATCACAGCTTTGGTCTTATTTCTTAGAGGAATACTTTTACTTCAGAAAGCAGCTGCACAACTTAGTTTAGCATAAAGCATGAAAACAGGGTTTAGGAGTTAGCCTGGCAATGTCTAAAGATTATAAAAACAGAGTGGTTTAAATCTTCTCGTGTACTTTTTTTTTCTGCAGGAGGCACATTAGTAGACCAAAATGTCACCGCTTTAAAGTGTCACGGTAATCCCAGAACAAATGACACACTTCCAGGCAATCCCAGCAGATTTAACTTTTAACCATTTCATATGCACTGAGATATGCACAAGGAGGCAGAAAGTTTGCAAAATACAAGACTGCAGAAAAATCCAGATAGGTTATTCTCAAATTCTGTTTTTGAAATTTAAAAGGATATTAAGACGCCGTCTCAGAAAGTCATGATGAATGCTCAGTAGGGCGGAATGGTTTAATTAGAGAGAAGACAAAGCTCTGTCCTGCTGTTTTCACAAATGACTCATTCCCTAGTTTTCTTGCATCTTACGGCATGCTCCTCTGCAGAGTCAAGAACCAGCTTTTTCTAATTCTCTTACCTTGATAGAATGTTGCTTTCCTTCTCGATGATGACCAGAGCCACAATACAGATGAAGACAATTGCATATTTGGTCTTCATCCTGGCTTTGTCACTGGACGTTTAGAGTCTAGTCTGTGTGATGGTCATAGCATGTCATGCAGGGGATGAAGCTTCATTCTACAATGAGAAAAACAGTAGAACCTGAGTGTACAAATGGTTAACAATGACAAAAATAAATATCAATCCTGGTGCTAACTATGTTTGGCTTTTGAGAAAACTTCCACTGGTTAAGAGGAAGGGTCAATATAGTATGAGGCTGAATAACAGGATGTTCAAATTTTAAAACAACCATAGAATCAAACATGTTCAATATTTGATTATGTGGAGCGCTGATGGCCAAGCTGTTTTCTTCATTTCTGAGAACCAATAATAAATCAGCGTCAGAGGGGCTGGGGTCAGGTTAGAAGAAGAAAACGAAAGACTGGTTGGGGAGTCAACATACACAGGGCGGGTTTACATATCAGCAAACATAGTGGAGCGCTTCCATATGGTGCTGAGACTCTGAGAATGGGGGGTACAGCAAGTAGCCTACTATATGTGATTTCAACACCACTTGTCTTTAACATGAGGCCCGTTTCAGAACTGAAGAACTAAAACTGTTGCTGCGTTTCATTTAAATAATCAAGTATAGTTATTTGATCAAAAGATGCAACATGTCAGCACCGTTTACTAGCAAAAGTGCAAGTAAGAGCCAGGTAGTGACAAAACTAAATCTTTGGATCGCTCGAGAGCCTAGTGAAATCACACACCCCACGTACAGAGGCTATGGTCCTTGAAGCTGCAGGTCATTCCCCACTCTCTCATCTCTGTTTCTTACTCTATTAACTGTCCTCCTTTCTAACAAAAGCATTAAAGCTCAAAATATAATCTAAAAAAACAGAGCATGCATAATGAGTTGAAGTTCTGTGGGAGTATTGCGTTACAGTGTCATGTTGAAGACAGCTGAGGCAATCTATTAGGAAGAAGACCCATGAAGCCATACAGAACAATGAATGTCTTCTCTGAAAGACTTTCAACAAATTAACCATTTTGACATTGACCTTTATATGAAACTTTAATCAGTACAACACATTTTTTTTTAACTTTGAATACATCGTCTTTTCACTGTGTAGTCTACATTTCAATGAAATGTAGACTACACACACACACACATATGCCATTTGGAGCTGTCAAGAGAGTGAATCATTTCTACAAAGTGTATCATTAAGGGGAAAAAGACACAGTATCCAAGTGGTGGTGGAGTGATTGTGTGCTCTGTAAGTAAATATCACCCAATTATCTGAGCTTAATATGCCATAGCCGTCAAACTGTCAGGCTGAAAGCACTTGAGCTGAGCACTTTTACATATTCAAGAGTCACTGGAGCGTTTGGCAAATCTGACTATCTGCTCAAGCAGAAACACACATCACTCTGTTTATCATCTCACTACAAATTACATTAATGGCTGCCTTCAAAGCCTTCAAACAGAATCTCGTGGAGGTGATGAAAGCTAAATCCCCACTGAAGGTTTTGCTGTTCATTCAGGGGTGTTAGAATAAACAATTAATTGCGAAAAGGGAAATGTTGAAAATGGTTTAATTTCTGTAGGCACAGTTAGTCGCTTCTATAGGATTGATTGATTTTCAATGTTGACGTCATGTGCCATTTGGAAATTGAGAAAACTCCCCCCTTCTCTGTGTGTGTGTGTGTGTGTGTGTGTGTGTGTGTGTGTGTGTGTGTGCCAGCCACTTAATACTGTCATTTAGGGGGGAGGGGGCTTTCTATTCAGGAGCATTTTCTACATCCCCCTCACCGAACCGCAATGACTACAGACTAATGAATACTTCTGCATACTATTAATCCCTCATGCAATGAGATGAGAAAATAATGCCTTCAAATAGTCAAAATCAAAATCTGGATACATTTCTTCTTGTTCTGTGAGTCAGTAACATGTAGAGCTACTAGAGAGAATGATCGACCACTGTGGACTGCCTCTATCGTTGCACTATTATCATTCATACCTGTATCACTTATAAAACATTCGCCAGTGGTGATAATAGTGAGATATTTTGACATGATTCATCGTGTGTGGTGTTTTACGCGCATGTCAGCAGCATGTTTACACGCTCTACCGTGCGCCGGTGTATCTACAGGGTTGTTTTTCTAACGCTTTGAGTCATTTCCTGCCAGATCACAGAAGATGTCGAGGTGTTCGTGTAGCGGCTGAAACAAACCTTTAGCTGTTCTGTCTCTGCCATCGAACAAAATGTTCCTGCTCTTGGAAGAAACGGCACGGTCCCTTCGTTGCATCTTGCGGCATTGTCTCGGACAAGGACACACTGCTTCATTGTATCCTCGGACGCGGGCTCCTCTCCTGAGCAGGATGAATGAGATGCAGCGCGGAGGCACGGACGGCGCGCGGAAACTTCCACATGAAAGAGAGCCGAACGGAGCACGAGCGAGGAAAATGTATTTCAATTAAGTGTTAGATAAAGAAAACGACGCTTAGCCATATCGGTGTCTGTGTGTAGTTTTTCCTTCTTTCTGTCAATGTGCGTTTAAAGTGATGTAATAAAAGTAGCGAACAGTTTTAAATGTAATCTTTCCGAAACTTTTCATCAAACTTTCCCAATGTGTTGGACTCCTCCACTGCACGAGCGAGCTGACTGCAGCCACGCTTCACGTCACCGCTCTCCCGTGTGTGGGACATCCTGTGTCGGAGAGGTGATCACGTGATCCCTAAACACCCTGCAATTTAGAATAAAGACCCCCTTTTTTTGTGGAACTGCCCACAGATTACATTGAGTCCATTTCCGTTTAGTCAAAGCACTTTTTTTTTAAAAGAGACCTGCTGCAAACTTACTTTTGCCAAACCAATAGGCTCACTGGTTAATTTAGCAAATGCCGTGATTATATTAAAGACAATTAAAATCATGTTTATTTATACTACATGTAGGAAGCTGAACTCTCGAAAACACATCTTCAGAGCATCGATGGTTCATAGCTTTACAAGTTTCCATTGGCCCACTGACCATTAAAAGCATCTCACTTCAATAAACAGAACGCACAAATGAATTTATAGAAACAGTTAAGGCGCTGATAAGAAAAGTTATTTGCCAATATTCTTTAAAAGTAGAAACAAATGAACTTGTTTATCCAGATTTTCATTTGGTTTCACCATCTTTTGCTTTCTGTAAAAATAAAGAGAGGATAGGTAAGGTTAGCAACATATACTTTGGACCAAGGTGGAGCCCTTTTCCATCATCACCCCATTACCTCCCTTCTTATTAGACTGTGAAGGACAGACAGGCTTAACATTACACTAAACACCAACTATTCCAAAAATGTGCTCTACGTGTCTGCCTCCCTCTGATTTTAAACAACCTTTAAGATCTCCAATTTATTGTTTTTTTTTTTGTCATTTGCATCATGTCTTCTAGACCTCTTTTACAGACAACATTTTGAAACGCCATGAAGGTGAAAGCTGAATTCCATTAGTGGGCATTAGTTTGAGGATCTTGATTAGTGCATACTGATTCACTGTCAAATTGTGCTGTTATCTTTGACACTTGAATATAGGGGAGCCATTGTTCACATGGGTATAACTTACACTTGTTAGAAATAATCCTGCACTCAAAAACATTTGAAATCCAGCATCACTTTTTAACCACTTGGGAGCAGCATTGTACAGAATATATAGTATCAGAGCTGCACCAGAGAGGGACGGACTCATAGAGCACAGGCTAGGTAAGATATTTTCAAAAATAAAACGTTATTTTATTCCAGTTTTTACTGAGTAATAAAAACTTTATAATTAGTTCTTACCTTTTATTTGACACCTTTATTTGTTTGAACTGTATACTTTTTTGTGTCTGTATATATTTAACAGTTGCATTCATTTCAATTCCTTAAAGGGTTTAAGGTGTATAACAAGCTTAACACAGATTGTTAAAATTGTATGATGGCTCATAATACAGGACTAACACCACTGGGGTTCCTGCAGGTGGGTCAGTTCAGCCCTCATGCTGATCCTCACAGCAGCACTGTGTCATCTCTTCTAGATATTTTGCATGGTTCATGTTCACTCTGCTAGCGTTCTGAGCTTTATCAAATGAAAGGGCTGTTAACCTACAGTATACTCTACATGCAGAGATTAAAGGAGTGACCTAGTTTTAGAGTGGACCAGGACTAAAAGCAAACCTCTGCCCTTGGCAGACCACAGTGGAGATTATTATTAATAATCCAAAATGCTAGAGCTGAACTGGGTATCTTGACAACAGGTGCTCTCACAGACAAAGTGATCCTGCAGTGACACAAGTACTGTAGAGTCACAAATTGTTCAAAGTTTCCCTTTCTATTTTTGACCTGATGATCCTCTTTTTTTCATCGACTGGCATTGTATTCTTTAATACATTTTGTCAGAGCAGGAGAACCCTCAATGATTTACCAAGGCAGTATTTTTTAATCCAGAAAATCATTTTTTTGCTCTGATAATGCATATCGTCTGTCAGTGAATGTAAATTTAGGATGGATAAATAATAGATTTTTGTGTGGGATCTTTCTAATCCAAAAGGATCTTAAGGTTTTAGTGATTAAGTGCTATTTGGTAGTCTGACACTGACATTTGACAAGTTTTCAGACCCTCACGTTTCAGAAACATGTACAGGACTGAAGCCAGATTAATTCTACTTGCAGATTTCTCAGTCAACATCACATCTTGATAAATATCCAAAAACGTGCCCAGTCCAAGTCCAACATCATACTGTAATTATACACATAAACCCAGATGTTCCTGGGGTTAACATAGGAGTGCCTGAATTATGCCAAGCACCATAGAGGGCAACATTTTTTTCTTCTTCCATAATATTTAAATCAGTCTGGTACAAAAAAACAAATAGGTCTGATTAGCTCATGTCTTGATCGACACTGACTGTACGGGGGTAGAAATTTGAATTACTCATCTGTTTTTATTTCATGAAGGATAAGCGTTATTCAACCTTAAAAACCGCCTCAGATCCAGCTCTTATCCTGTCATTAGATTGACTGAAAGTTAGCTTGAGACAGCATTTCCACCATGGCGACCGCCATCGATGAGACACTAAAGCCCCCTGCAGGAACAGATGGGTGATGTCACTAATGCTTCATCCATTAAAATTTACAGTCTATGGTAACAACTTTTGAAATCACAACTTTTCTAAAAGTATCTAAAAGCATAGTTGACCCTGCTCTCTTGATGCGCTTTTGTCCCAGAGGAAATCGACCTCTGCTCTTTTCCGGTTTTATGATGCAACGGAAAGGAAACGATTACTGCAGTAATTCCTTTATCTCTGTTTTGTTTTCATTTGGACACCAAACCCCTCTGAGGATGACTTACATTTTCAAATAAAGTCAGGGCCGTTACTGGTGGCCCATCTTGTCACTGCACAACATAATTTTACTCTTTGTAATCAAGGGGTGGGAATTGTAGGCTAACTCACAATATGATATGATACGATACAATACACAGCCCACAATAACTATTATATCATGATTCTGACAATCATCAAGACAATCATCAATGAATAAATCATCATTATATATCTGTTTAACTGAAGAATAAAAAATGCCACTAAAAAGCTGAAGTGCAGGATTAATGTTTTTATCCACTGTAATTGGTGTCACTTTCCGATCTCATCACTCTTCATCCTTTAACTTCTTTCACTGCTGTCTGACATTATCTCCATCACTTCCTTAGTTACCGCTGCCTTCTTCTTTGGCCAAATAACTTACGTTCATTTTACCGTAATTCATAAAAGCACCATTATTATTGTATCAGAAGAGTCAAGATGATGATATATTGCAGTTAGGATATTTTATATCAACTCCTATTGTAAAGCAGTGGCTGTTTCATACTAATAGAAATCTTCCAGGATAGACTGAGCTCATTTGGATGCAGGGTTCACAGCCCCGTTTATTGATGACGTTAATCCAAATCAAAGGATACACATGAAACAGCAGCAGGCTGAAGTGAAGAATATTTCTCTGAAATTTCCCTGTGGGCTGCCTAATGGCTCTGTTCTCAGCAGGAACAAAGAGGTCAGCATGTGCCACTGTGATTGTAGGCACGGGATTAGAAACTATAAGAAGATGACTACAGATGAGCAGTGAGCTTTTAAATCCGTATGATGATGATTTTTTTTTTTTTTTTTACTCTGATCATTGCAGAGACACTTGCATGTGTGAGCTTCGATGACAGGTATTTATTGGAGAAACTACTAACTGATGTGAAGATTTGAAATAGGTCACGCTTGCTATGAAAGATAAAGACAGGCCATCCATTTGTGAGCTAACTTAATGTTGCAAACTAAATGCAACATGTGCCTGTTTCTGCAACATAATGTGTGCTAATTGTGCTTTATGTTCATGTCTGATGGAGGCTGTGTGACCACAGACAGGCTCTGTGCATTACAAGATGAGGAGAGATTAGAGCACAGTGGGTTAATCTTTAGGCCTGCCATCTGCCGGGACTATGAGAATTAAAACTGAAGCTGAAGCCTCCAACATCAACATACACAAGTCACCTTACAGGTGATCTTTTCTAGTGAATATGATGTTTGAGTATCAGGTGAAAGTTATTTTTATTCAGCTTCAAAGGACATAAAACCATTGATGTAGCTTTGAATACTTGTATTCTCAACATAATAAGTTTCCAGTCTGAAAGGCCTCACTGAGCATGATGGGAATTTCTCTGCTGCCAGAGGTCGATGATCTTAAATCATAATGTTGATGTTCCTAAAAATGAAAGATGGTGGTTTTTATTCTGTGTGTTTTATTCTGCAGGCATGCATCCAGACGAAGCAATGCCATACTGTTTGAAGTAGTTTATACTCTACTTGTACCACTCAGATTATAAAGTAGATTTCATTTCTGTATGACAATGGACTGTAAAAGGTTTATTCATGTGTGTAAATCCTCTTGCATGCAACATGCTTTAATGCTGTGTATGGGCATTATACAATTGTTTGTTTGTATACTTGACTTTTTCATTGTTCTATAGGGATGCCAAAGTATTCAGCCTGTACTGATGCTTATGTTAAAGTCTGTGTTGATTTATGGTCCTTATGGGCCCACAAATCTAATAGAACATTTCTAAGCTTTCTCTGTATCCCCAAAGTGCAGATCAGAGATATTTTAATAAAAATAATAATACATTAGACTTATATAGCGCATTTCTGAAAACTCCAAGATGCTTAACAAAACATAAAAACAATATAAAGAAGTAATAGTGTGAGAGAAGGAGGATGAGAACAGTGTTTGTGAGTGGTTGAAGGCGATGTAGAAGAGGGGAGTTTTTAGGGATTCCTCGAAGGTGGAGAGTGAGGGGGGGGTCTCTGATGGTTTTTGGGAGTGAGTCCCAGAGAGTGTGAGCAGCAAAAAAATCAGTTGAAATATTTATGTAGTATCAGATCATAGTCAATAAATATATTTTTTAAGTTGGTAAAAATATATATAACGGGGTTATTGTTGTGGAATTTGGACACTTTTTGTCTGAATTAATGTACAAGATTTTTGGAATCCAACTATCCTGTAAATGTGACCACATACAGTAGAAGTATTTTTCCATTGGTTTGTGTTTGTTTATTTACTATTTATATTTAGGACCGTCAAGATAATACAATTTAACATTTGTCTAGAAGAGTTCCAGTGAGATTATCAATCAGATTATACGATAAACCAGTTTGG
This sequence comes from Labrus bergylta, assembly GCF_963930695.1. Classification (NCBI taxonomy): domain Eukaryota; kingdom Metazoa; phylum Chordata; class Actinopteri; order Labriformes; family Labridae; genus Labrus; species Labrus bergylta. The sequence continues at coordinate 23,116,117 of NC_089204.1, forward strand.
TTACTCAAAATGTGTTTCAAAACAAGAAATGGGTCGCCGATAGCCTTGCGGTTATGACGTGCGCCCCATGTACAGATGCAATAGAGGCAGAGCAGCCATTGGTTCAAATCTGACCTAGGCCCTTTGCTGCATGTCATCGCCCACTCTCTACCCGCAACATTTCCTGTCTCTCCTCAGCTGTCCTATCCAATAAAGGCAAAAAGGCGAAACAAAGAAAATAAATAAAATCCTATTGCATGTAAAATATTGTAATGAAAAGTAGGGCAAACCAAGATTTCTTATCTTATACCAGAAGAACAAATCAGCTTCACGATTCTCCACGCTGACATCCAAACAGGAATTATAAGCTCATCAGATCATTCGCTGCTTCCATCTACATCATCCTATGTTTTATGATTATCCTATTAATTGAGTAAATAGTGGATATATATTTTTTCCGTTCCCTAATGCAACAGATGGTTGTGGAGTGCATAGCAGATGGCACTGCAGAAATATAAGCAGTACATGAGCATTGAGATTCAGCATCGTTTTAATCCATCCACTTCGTCCACAGCAGAGTGGGTCACTACACTCTTTGTAAAAATGTTCAAATCAAAGGTCAGATCCTAGAGGTAACAGATATTACATGTATAAAGGAGTAAAGGCTCTTTGTGTTAGCTAACATTGAGTATAGATTCTGGTGCTGTAAGAATAGTCCAGTCCAAGTTTTAAGCAAAGTATAATAAAGTGTCATATTAGTGTGATTGGGATCATTCAAAAAAGTTGATCAAAAAAGCTGTCATACTGGTCGAAAGGTTTTCAATATGTTTGAACTAAAACAATATTTGTATTAGACAGTGTCTGTCTCAAGCACAACCTCCGATGAAAAGATGTAGTTAGACCCCACCAGATAATTGTGTTGTGTTGATTTACAAGGTTATGAAAAGTACTGAGCAGCACCAACATTGTAAAATATGAAAGATATACCTTTCCATCACGTGCAGCACTGCAGTTATTCCCCTTGTCCTTGGCGGTAGCAGTCCTGTTGGACTGAGGAGGCCCAGCAGTGACTCTTAAGATTGTGTCATTGGATTAGCATGTGAGCATCTGCCTTTTTAGCCTCCTCCAGTCGCACACAAACACCTTTCGTCTCATGTGCAGGTGTCTCGACGGAGCCGTCTTCATGGTGCGCTTTCATGACTTCATTCTTTAGGATGAAGAATGTAAAGATTTTACATTTGCTACTGCTGTTTGTGTTTGTCCATGCCGGCTTTGGTAAGTGAAACGTCTGTATTCTCTACTTATAGTTGATTCTTTGCTCTGATCAGTTTGGGAATGCTGCTCAGATGTACCAGACTCTCAGTTGAAGATTGTCTCATTTTGTAATTAAATGCTTTCTTTTCTGATTAACTCGTGTTCTTGTCATATCTGGTTAGTTGTTCTTGAAGTTCTAATGAGTTTGTTCTCTATATGACTTTAATACTAATAGATGTGTCTGGTTTAAACATTTGATTATAATGGTTATGGTGAAATAGTAACAGCTAAAAACAGAATCTAGCTCAGAGTTATTTTGAAATTAAGAATAGTAGGCTGTTATTTCTACCCGCAGAGATCTGGGGTCTATGAATAGAAAGGTTTTCTTAGGTTGACGTAACTCACCTGTAATCCTAATTAAAGCTGAAGAGAAAGCAGAGGGGCGTGAGCACTGTATTGTCATCTTGATTCATGTCACTCTGGTATTAAAGCGAGGCAGTTTAAGGCTCCCATGGAAGTTAAACATGTTTAATCTTTAATCACACTTGAGCTCTTTTTTTCATTTATATGCCAATATATTCGCACAAGAGAGCTGTTTTGTAGTTATGCTAATTTAGAGTTAGTCGTTTCCTGGAAAACATACAAGAATGTTGTTAACTCATCCTACACTTGAGGGCGTACAGTATACTACGTTTTTTTGTGCAATTAAAACGCTTCCTTTAATTCACAGGAGCTACGAGCTAGCTGGCAGATAATGGACGTTAGGCCTACTGTGTTTGTGTTTGAAAGTTTTTGCATTTAGCATTGCTGGCCAAAATAAAGGCCAATAAATATTCACAAGTCCCTCACCAGTTTCCTGTTTTTACAGGAAATATGTAAAGATTTAGAATTAAAATATTGCTCTCTTAGCTTTTGATTTGCTGTTTAATGCGACGCTTGATCCAAAGGCAACTGGACTTGGTTGAAGTCTAGTCTAGTACAAATGTACCATGACCTGGATGACTAAGAAGCTACACAGACATTGGCTGTTTAAATTTGAATAGTAGTGACCCGTTTTGACACCAGTGACAATCACACATAAGTGTGCCAAGGGAACCAAATTGACTTAGCTTAGTTTATCTAGCAATTAGCATACAGCTAGTGCTCAAACCAGATTGATTAAGACTGTTGCAGAGGTCAACTGATTGAAGCTTTTTTTTTCCAACTTCTGAAATTCAACTTTAAGTCTTTAAGTCAACATTCAAGCATTCAATAACAGTCTGATAACTCTCTCCTCAGCACAAGCAGACTTTGCCCCCTACTTCTACGACAACGGACCTTACAGCCAAAATGGAAACCTGGCTCTGTTCAGCCTCTCGGAGGACACGGCAGTCGGTGAGGTCATCCTCTGACATTTAGTGTGAACAGCTAATAGGCAGCTGCTGCAACTGATCAACAAAATGTCATGTTCCGGTTGCCAGTATCTAAAGGGTTCAGGGTGATGAATAGTCTGTGATAGATGAACAGATGTTGTGTGGCATGTACAGTACATACGTCACACTAACATGCTCATCTGCTGGAGCCACCTGTTGAATGTGAAGACGGTTTTCTGGCTCTGAATGAGGTGAAGCTGGCCTAATACAGCTTCAGTCGGTCTGGGAACCTATTATACTGCTACCTAATGTGTTAGCCTTGTTTTTCAACAGAAGCTTTTCCTAAAATAATGGGTTAGATATTCTTCGCTTTTCATTTTTGGAAAGAAATAAAAATCCAAATTTAATGTACATTTTGTAGTTTTCTTTTAAAGAAGGACCAATCAACAGTTTAGGCAAGTTTGACCCTAATGAAGTCTACTTCTTCAGAGTTAAACTGTGGAAAATAAACACACATATATATTATGTATTTATTATATTTCATTTTCATACTAAATACTTTGCAAATGTTTAACCTGAACCCTCAGGTGAGATCTCTTGCACATATTAAATAAAATCAACTTTAAGCATTACTGGGAAATTTCTATGAAGGTCTTTTGCTAAGAACAACTCTGTAGGCATATTCTGAAAACTATTAAAATTGATGTTAGTTTTTGAAAGCAATATATCCCTTTTTGCTTTGTTTGGGTCCTTCTGGGGCTCAGATTGTTTTTAATACAAGTATGGGGGGTTCCAAGGAAAATCATTCATACACATGCTTCAAAACATCTTCCGAAAGCATTTATTGAAGTCACATGTGCGGCTCAATGGATTCAATTACAGCATCTGCTTTTAGGCACACAGATCTATTCACTCAACGGCACAGACCCTGAAGGCCAGAAGGTGAGCTACGGCCTTTCCTTTGATCCTGGAGCCAAAGAGTACTTCAGTGTCGACCCAGTGTCAGGAAACATCACATTGGTGGAACAGCTAGACCGAGAGGTAAACTGAACACATCTTAGAAAGATTAGTGTAGAAAATCAAAGACTTTTTTTTTTTTTTGAACTTGTTTTCCATCTTTGCTTAGAAACATGATTCTATTGATGTCCATGTCAGCATCAGCGATGGAAGAAGCCAGGTATCAACTCTCAATGTGTATTTATGACATTTGATGTCATATTTTTAAAGGAACAAAGCTAAAAGCTTATTCATCTCTTTCTTCATTTTCTTCTTTCAGGTTGTGGAAAGAGTCACAATATTTGTAATGGATGCAAATGATGAAAAACCTGAGTTCCAAAACATGCCAGCCATCATTAATGTACTGGAAGTAAGTTATGCCAAAGTAAAAGCTTTATGGAGTTTTTTTTAAGCATTTCTGTTGAGACCCCATGTCGTTTTTGCTTTCGCACACTTTAGACAACAGAATCTGGCAGCAGTATCTACAGAGTCGAGGCAGTGGACCGAGACACAGGCTCAGGCGGCTCAGTCACCTACTACCTCCAGGTAACATTTCTGCAATGAATCAATACAGTATGCAAACAGATAAATGCTCCTCATTTGAAACACCAGCTTAAACTGTTGGGTGGTAATGTTATTCTGTGTCATTTACATCAATTCATTAATATCAGTGAGTTTTTCTAATGCTCACGTGTGTATTTATGCATGTGCCTGGTTATACTGGTTAGTTATGAGGATTAAATCACAATTACATTTGTGTCAGGCTACACTGGTGGCTTAGTGGGCTGCTTTGGAAGGGGCTGGCAGGCAATGTTAGTTTGCACTTTGGACTATTAGGACCAGAGAACAGCTGGCATGGAGTGACAGTGACGGGTGATTTGCGCACATCTGGATGCTGCAGCTTACACCTGCCTGGCCTGACCTTTAGCACAAGGGCTCTTTACATCCAGATGGACAGAGTCAGAGCCATGGTTCAAAATGTGGCATTCAATACTATATGTTTTTAATGGAGACATCTGAGCTTTTTTCATGACATCTCACGTGATGTTTGTAAATGAGGTTCAGCGACAGAGTCTTTAGTGTGACCTTTTTATGTGTGTCTTTTTTAAACCCTGATTATGTCTCGCTCTCTGTTGCAGAATCCTCAGTCCATTTTGTTTTCCATGGACAGAAACAGTGGTGTCCTCCGTTTGAAATCAGGGGAAATGTTGGACTTTGAAAAAACAAAGACACACTTTGTTACTGTCATTGCAAAGGTAATGGGTTTATCCAAACTCAGAAACCATTTTTGGTTCTGCAAAAGTGTCAAATCCTCCTCAATTTAAAGTAACCTTTGTCGACCTTTTGGATCATTAGCAGCACTTGCACATATAGCAAACAGGAGCACGGTTTATGCATGTGAATAAAAAACAATGCATGTTTCAAGAAGACTTTAACTATCTGTTTGGCAAAAATGAGGAAGGAAATATATTTGACATGTTTGGTCCTTCTTCAGGAAAATGAACATGTGTAACAAACATTGAACATTAACATGAACTTGATTAAAACCTTTAAGATGATCAAATCAAAAGAGAGTCTTCCTTTAAACAATGAGCTACAGCTTCAAGTGAGACACTCAGAATGTTCTTGTCATGTACATTAACATTTAAAGTTTGCTTGAAATTACACGTATATATGTAAAACAAATGTTTAATGTTCCACAACATAAACATAGAAATATGATATCAAATTGAAATACCCCAGTTTGGGTTGTGTACATCAAAACTCTCTTTTACTTTTGTTCCAGGATGGTGGAGGTAACTTTGATGGCAAGGAGCAGTTTATGTCATCTTCTGCTACCCTGACGATCAATGTCATTGACGTTCAGGACACGCCGCCATCTTTTATCGGGACGCCGTATTTTGGCTACGTTTATGAAGTCTCTATTCCAGTGAGTATGAAAAGATTCTGCAGTGACATCCTGCTTTGACAGTGCGCTTTATGTGAAACACATGCACGTTTTTTCTAACTGTTCATACATTCTCGGTGCCATTCACATGTTGTGACGTTCTTAGAATTATGACAAAGGTTTATTTTGTATCACAATCGAATGACAATGCCATCTACAATGAGGCCAGTGCTTCAGGCAGAGAACTCGAGCTGCACTGTTTTCACACTTTGTCATGCGTCATCATCCACAATCACCTGACAACACATCCTTCCAACTGGCGGACGTTTTTTAAGCTGCAAGATTTCCGCTCTCTTCCGCTCCGTCATCGCCAGCTCATTGTGCTCATGCTTTCATCCCCTCCCCCCCCCAGCATCCACCTGAAGGCTCCGATTAGGGGGTTTAAGTAAATATCTCATCACTCCTCAAATGTCTAATCTGCGAGGAGTGGTGATGGCGGAGCCTATAGATGCTAAACACAAACTATGTTCTGCTGCTTCAGTTTACATTTGGAAGAGTCGTTGGACTGAAAGGAACATCTGTCACGTTATCACACCATTTATCAAAAGCACAGTCACTATTTGTGAAATCAGTTCATTTTTCTAACCTTTTTTAATAAGAACAAACAAATGAGCTTGAAATCCAAAGCAGCTTTATCTCATATCGCTCCGCTTTAATTGCTGACATTTAACAGTAATGTTGACTTTATCATCGCGTCTCAAACAGCACATGAAAGTCACGTTATCTCTTCAGTCACATGAAATGTCACGACTGTAGCAGGTCAGTGAAGAAGGAAGACTTTGAAGACTTTTATCTTGAAATACTAATGAGAAAAATGACATTTAATTTTTCCATTTGAAGACTTTAATTTGATGGTTTGACGAGCTGTTCCCTCGCTGCAATGGCTACATTGAAATTGAGTTGTGTTTTTGATATGTTTATTTTTTGTTTTAAGGTTTTTTTTGGAAAGTCTTTCTTTATGCCCGCATTAAAAGAACTGTTTATTGTTAGAAAAAAGACATTCAGTAATTTGAGAACTATAAATACTTACACTACCACTCAAAAGTTTGGACACATGATTGAAATGCATCTTATTATCTGAAATACATTTTGATCCAAAGGCTTATGCTTAAATGTTTGACATGAGTTTCTTATATAAATATAAATAGTGAAGTTGATGCCTATGTATGTATGCATTTTAAGTGAAATTAAATGTTTTATTTTGTATGTTTTTATATCTACTCTTATTCTAAAATGTTGAAAATAGTCAAAATAAAGAAAAGCCCTTCTATAAGTAGGTGAGCCCTAGATACAGCTTACAGTAGCTATGTTATAATAATAGAGTATACTGTTTTACTGATAATACTGTTACTGTTATGTGTTCAAACTTTTGACTGGTAGTGCATACAGAATAATACTTCACTCCATAGCCAGCTGTTTAGCAGAAAAACAAAAAAAACTACACTAAAAAAATGTAAAATGTATTTTTTTTCTTTTATAATCTTTTACCCAGGGATCTGTGATATTCATCGTAGAAGCAAAAGATGGAGATGTTGGAAACCCAAACCCAATCAGATATTCCTTTGAAGAGGGTAAGCAGTTGAGTTCAGTCAAAGACATAAAATGATTGTGACAAAAAGCAGAAGTAGGTTCCTCTGGATCGTTGGTGCCTAGATGTCTCCCCGTTTGTCCCCTATCCTTCTTCATGCATCTTATCCCATCTCCCTCTATCCAAATTTTCAAGCCCGGTGCAGTTTTGGCAGATGGCGGTTCATCATGAGTCTGGTTCTGCCAGAAGATTTCTACCTCTTAAAGGACGTTTCTTCTTGCCATTGTAACTTTTGCTAAATGTTGCTAAGTGCTTCACTCATGATGGATTCACGTTGGGTCTTTATAATATAGCATGAATAAGGTATTTTACCTGCTCTTTTTGTAAAGTGTCTCGAGATAACATTTGTTATGAATTGGCGCTGTACAAATAAAGAGTGATGGATTGATTAAAGTGCTCACAGGTCTCTCTGTTTCTTGTCCCACCAGGTGACGACGGTGTTTTTGGCATCAATAAAACGAGCGGTTTAATCACCCTGCTGTCTCACCCCATAAATCTGAAGAGAGAAATCTTTAACATTAAAGTCAAGGTGAGTTCAATCAATGAAAACAAAACACTTTCTTGTTGCCTGTGTTTTGCCTAGATTTGTATATCTAACAGGGACATGTGCAATGAACATCAAGTAGATGCCATGCATACAGGTTTCTGTATCAAAACCTTGCCTCAATCAGCCAGGGCCAAATTAAACGAGTAAATTATTATGAATCTATAGGCAGACACGCACTGCAAAAACTCAAATCTTAACAAATGTATTTGTTTACTTCCTGGTGAAAAATATCTCATTACAATCTCATTCAATATAAGTCACATCAAGCTGAAAGGTCGAGATATAACTTTTACTTCAAGATATCACATGCAGAAAATAAGACATAAATTCCTTGTAACAAGTAAAACTGGCTGCTTGAAAAGAGAGGAAATGTCTTCAATAAGATTTAATGTCTTATTTCATGAAACTTAATGTACCCATTTCAAGCAGTTGAGGCCTTGTTTTCTGTTTGTATTATTTTAAGGAAGGATGATTATCTTATCTTATCTTACAAGTAGAAGTACAACCAGCTCTGGTTCGACTGGTAGATAAACACCTCGTATGTACACCTACTGACTATATAAGTAATAAATTCATAAACTGGGAGTTTTACATTCATAACTTTTCCCTCACTGTGTGCAGGCGTCAGAGGTGAGTCCTGAAGGTAGACTCATGGACTATGAGTTGACCACGTTGGTGATCCGTGTGGTGGACCTGAACAATAACCCACCCACTTTCTACGGAGAAAAGGGCCCACAGAATATTTTTGAGCTGACCATGTATGAACATCCTCCAGAGGGAGAGATCCTGCGCGGGCTAAGAATCACCGTCAACGACTCCGATAAGGTGGGGACAAAGTTATTGTCTTTCATTTTTACTATTACAGAAAAAAAAAGTTAATATTTTTCAGTACTGTTTCAAATTATTTTCCAGCATATAAACACTTTATTTGCTTTCAAAGTTAAAGGCTGTGACCCAGAAGAGTGGGACTGTGATTGTTTTTGTGGACTAACACTCGTAATCTGCCCAAATTACATTCTAACAGAAAAAATGATTCATTCAACATTGAATGTTGAGGCTGTCTGCCTTCCTGTCTCTGAAATGACTTTAAGCCGGCCATTATTACAGACAATCCTTTTCAAATTGCAAAAGCCAACACAAATTAAAAGGCTCTCCATAACTATGCCATTTGTCAGCTTATGCAAGTCTCTGTGTGTGTGTGTGTGTGTCTGCAGCTTCTTGTTTCCGCCTCGTCCAAATGGCTGCTGTTCACCAAATGTGTTCACTCGTAATACTGTTACAACATCAGAGCATGCTCTTTTAGACCAGTGGCATTATGTGTTACTTGGAATATCACTGCAGCCACTGATATCCTATCGCTATATCTCATACATTAATGTAACAATGAACAGATACAAAGCTTTTACATTGATTGAATGGACTGTACTTTACATGGATTACTCTTTACAGCTGTTTGAAAATATCTTTATGACGAATGCAGATGACTATAAATAGATTCCTGCAATGTTTATCATAACTACATGGCCTTTTCACTAATGAGAATACTGAATAATTTAGTGATGTATGTTTTCCTCTTTCAGGGTGCTAATGCGAAATTCAATCTGAGACTTATCGGTCCAGGAAGGATGCTGCGAGTGGTGCCTCAGACGGTGCTCAATGAGGCCCAAGTCACGATCTTAGTTGAAGATTCTGCTGCCATGGACTACGAGAAACACCATTTTCTCACATATAAGGTTAACTCAGTACACTAAGTGTGTTTTAAAGTAGATGAAAGTGGGATTACATATCACTGAAGAACGGTTCATATATGTTTTGCATTTTATTTAAACATCAAATGTCTTTCAATCGTTCTCCTCCTCAGCTACTTGCAGTGGAGATCGATACTCCTGAGAGATTCAGCGCCACAGCAGACATTGTGATTCATCTGCTGGACACCAACGACAACGCTCCCAAATTCTCTTCAGATTACTACATCGCCAGAATTCCAGAAAACTCACCCGGCGGCTCCAATGTGGTATCAGTCACGGTGAGCGAGCCCTCATCACGTCTAAAAATACATGCCATCACCGACGTACGTCACTCCTCTGAGTTTAACAAAATGTCCAAAAGGGCCATTAATTCCCTAAATGTAGTCTTTTTAGGCAGTGGGGGTTGGGATAATATGGTTAAAGATGTAGATAAAAGCTAGGCGAGGTAAGCTGCCAGATGGCTATCACTTTCATTTTGTTGTGTAACACAAAATTCCCAGATTTTTTTTTTTCTCCTAATGCTTAGTAGCACATGCAGCTGCAGCACAGAAATATGTGCAGATATCAGATCAACACAGATGGATGGATGGATGGATGGATGCATAGATAGATAGATGAATAAATGGAGGGATGCATAGACGTAGATGAAACGATAGATGGATCATCTGTTGTCATGGTTTTTTTCTTGTCAGCCCTGCAGGGGCTCAAAGCAACAGGGAGGCTCGCTAATAAGTCCTGCACTTGCGTGAGCACCACAGAGGCTCATTTCCTTGATCCTAGGCAATTTCAATCAGATAAAAGAACAGCCTACAAGTGACCTTGGACACATGGAAACATCAAACAGGCATCCCAGCAGCGACAGACAGACAGATTAGCCGATGCCTGCGATGATGTTGCGATGACATCAAAAATCAGTCTTTTTATAGCTGACCTCGACAACATCATGTTCCAACACGGCACAGATTGAGACGGTTTACTTCAGGGGCCTTGCACGCACAGACTTCTCTTTTCTGTGTTTTCTGGATAGTAAAAAAAACAAAACACAAATTTACCTTCAATATTTTGAAGGAGAGGGAGGAAAAAAGAAGGCACACCAAATTGAAATATTGGTAACTGGCCAGTAAATTGTAAGCACCACACTACACCTACACTACTTTTGTAGATTTAACCTGACATATGAACGTGTTAACTTAACCTGTAACATATTTATTTTGGTTCATTTTGTCTTCTTCGCTTGATTTACAGGCAACAGACCCAGACTCAGGACCCTGGGGTGACGTGCAGTACTCAATATACGGATCAGGGGCCGACTTGTGAGTATAAGAATTGAACTTAATGGACTCTCTGCGCCCTTTTTTTCTTAAAGTTGTATTATATATTTAGAAATCAGCATAAAACATTTGAACCAAAATACACCTCCACTCATTTAATTACAGACAAAACCTCATTCATGTCTAAACGGTATTAACTTAATTTTTAGAATAAATCATCCTCACAATCTTGCTGTGATTATTTCTGTTTAATTCTGCACAAGATAAAGAATTCCACAAAAGATTGCAGCTAAATACTATTATGAAAAGTTGCTCCCTTGTGTCTATTCTTTGGTTTTCTTTGTGTAGTGAACATGGCAGTGTGAAGTTGTATTTGTGGAGATAATGAGAATGAAAAAATGTTGACTATCACAAATGGAAATCATATCTTTAAAGAAGTAGATTAATGAAAAAAACATCAAGGGAGCGCTGATAGCATAGCGGTTATGTTGTGCGCCCCATGTACAGCGGCTATAATCCTTGTCAAAGCAGCTGTGGGTTTGAATCCGACCTTAGCCCTTTGCTGCATGTCGTCCCCCTCTATCTCCTCCCAACATTTCCTGCCTCTCTTCAGCTATCCTATCCAATAAAAGCAAAAATCCCCTCCCAAATAAATGTAATAATACGTTAAAAAGTCCACCCATATTAATAACTGGAAACAGTTTCTTGACAGAAATTATACTGAAGCCTGCGTTTGACATTTTAATTGCACTCCCGTGTATTAAAACCAGACGAGCACATCTGCCTGAAAGCTGCAGAGGAACATGACAGCAGACTTGTTTTTCATATTTGAACTCTGTGCTGTTTATTGCACCTAAGCCCTGTAGTCCCTCGGAGGATTTGCTGGTATTTTCTCTCAGCTCCATTTTTTTATTACATTTTCAGCAGAAGTCTAACCTCTGAGAAAAAGGCTCAGTCGTCCGTGCTCTCTCTCAGCAGTAAAAACACACAGCTCACCTTTCTTTCAATCGGTGCATATAGAGTCCTAAAGACGTGTCAAAACGAGGATACTCAATGCAATGAATGGAATATGTTTTTATTCACATTTCTATCTGCATGCTTCAAAGGAGCAAAAACCTGGATTTAGAAACATTTAGAGCAGTAAAGTAAAGTAAACATGACCCCTTTGTGAACACACAGGTAGATGTTAGTACAGTCATTTCATGCCTCTAATCAATAAACCTCTCGCTTTGTACATTGATATAATGTTAAAAAAATAATATTTTTGGACCTCTTTTTGAGCTCTTTTGATTTTGAGCTCTGCGGTGATGAATTAGAGGAGATATGAGATGTCACGTGGCGTGCTGGGGAAGGATTTCCAAAATAAGCAGAGGAGGGAGATTTGGAGTGCACACTGGTTAAAACCATTTGGAAACAGTTTCACCACAGATTACTCCAGAATGCGTCTATGAACCCAAAATGTGTAAATCAATACAACTTCTTGGTTCTGCTTCTGAAAACATTTAGTATTTTATAACTCTGACTCTACTCTCCTTTTAAAACATTATAACTTATAGAGTTATCCGGAGGGGGAAAACCGCCCTGCTCTTTTCCTGCTCGCCCTCTGTCTTTCCTCTAATCCTCTAATGGGATTGGAGGAGAAAATAGACTGCTCTTTGCTTCTGACTACCTTACACTGCGACAAAGTCAGTGTAGAGTAACAACATATTTCAGCCAGTGGAGTTAAACAAGCTCACTCCTGCTCTGTGTGAATTCAGATACACATGAGGGGGATACTTCTAATAAAGAGCTAAACGTTTTGGAAAAAGAAACACATTTGTTCTCTTTTTTAAAGTTAGATGAGAACATCAACCGTCTAATGTTAACCCTTTGGTTATATAAAGGTCTAGACACAGTAGGTGATTAGCCTAGCTTAGCATAAAGAGAGAAAACATTCTTAAGTACAAAGGCTGGCCTAAAAAATAAAAAGGTGTTGTTTCAGGTGTTAGGCTATGTAACATGAGCCCTTTATGCTACATCTGTGCTGTGTTACAGCTCATGTTGTTTACAGCCTCTCTTTCAAGACCACACCCTGAACCAGCTGCTGTTTGACAACACATAACTCTCTGTGACAGATAGACTTTTCATTCCTGTATATGTAGGTAAAACAGCGTGGTTGTGAGTTTTATCAGTGCCTATAGCTCAATGTTAATCTTTAAAATGTAAAGTGCATTTTCAGGTTTAAAAAGTTACTGTGATAATTTGTTAACCAGGTCTTAAAATTTTAAACCTAAATGATTAATTGGACTTTGTAACTACTTGTAAAAGGGATGACTTTTTACATTATATTGTCACTTTTAAAATTGACCAGTCAGATTTTGGTTAGGGCTGATATGAAATGATACAATACGACACGATACGACGCAACACAATAGGATACAACACGATACGATATGACAAGATACGACACGATGCAATACTCTTTGTTGTCCCCTTGTAGAAATGTGTTTTGGACTGCAATGCTGTGCCATTACAGCTTTTAAATAATCTCTTCCAAAAAAGAAAGTACAATCTCCAAGAAGAAAATAAAGTTGTTCCACATAATAGTCATAATTGAATATAGGGGGTTATATTTAAAAACATGCCATTGTATTTAATGGATGAAGTCTATCTCATTTGATTTGATGAAAATGATCTCACCACAGGTTCCTGATTCAGCCAACAACTGGGATCATCTACACCCAGCCGTGGGCGAGCCTGGACGCAGAGGTGAGGTCCAAGTATAACTTCTATGTGAAGGCGGAGGATGCCGAGGGGAAGTACAGCCTGGCTGAGGTCTTTGTGACTGTGTTGGACCTGAACGACCACCCGCCTGCTTTCAATGACAACTTCCTCGAGACCACCATGGTGATTGGAGCGCCAGTGAAAATAGAGGTATTCATCTTTGGTTCGGAACAAATAAAGTGAGACTCAAGAATAACGTCATGATGATGAACTTTATAACTCGATGCATCTACCTCCCACACAGGCTGTAGACGATGATGCTGAGGTACCCAACAACGTCATCGAGTACGCCATCATGAAAGCGGAGCCAGACAACAACATCTTTGACATTAACGCTGACACGGGGGAGATCATGCTCAAGTCCTACATCAAGTCCATGGCAATCATTCAGAACATCACCAAGCAGAGCGACTGCACCTGGTCTCTGGTGGTCCAGGCCCGGGACCGAGGCCAGCCGTCCTTCAGCACCACCGCCGTCATCAAGATCGACATCACTGAAGCTGTAAGTTGGAACAAAGACGACGATAAACAAATGCTTAATGAATCCGTGTTTGGGTTATACCTATCTAAAATATGAAATGATGAATTCTGCAAGTGCATGAAAAATAATGTGAGCATTGCAAACATCAGTTCATCAAAAGTTAATGTGATTTCATATTTCATGCTGCTCGGTAGTCTCACTAGATGTACCTGTAATATTACAGCAAATCTGCTTCATAACCTAACAAAGTCGAGTGTAAATTTGCCCAGGTAAAATCAAGTTAAAATGCATTTTTGGTTGAATCAATTATCAATTGCAAATGCTTAATGATCTTAACGATTCTCTTACCGTGATCTTTATTTTTTAACTCTTTCTGTTGCAGAAGTCTAGTTTTTTGTGCAGCATGGGTCGTATCAGTGCTTATGTAGCATTTAAAGCCGTCGTCATAGAAATCTGAATCTCACACGAATGCAACTGTCATGTTTTCAGATCAAATCCAGATTTGTCTCGTACTTCTTGGACCTCAGGAGACATCCAGAGTCTGTGTTTGGGATTTGTTTGACTGTTGTCATCTTCGCCGTTTCGCTCACAATCTTCATTTCCACTCTGTTATACTGGTCCTCTGTGAAAAAGTCCCGCATCCATGCTCAGGGCAAGATCAGAAAGATTATTAGGAGGCCAGCGCCATAAATGGAACTTGCCTTGAGATCATCTAAATTAAACTAAACCAAACACTGTGGTAGGCAAGAATTGGTAGCAATTAATTTTACCCTAGAGTAGTTTGTGGTAGAATAAAGCTGTGTCTGTAAAAGAGTACAGGAGCACGATATAAACATAGTTACCTTGTTTCTTTTTTACCTGAATGTTCTGCATTTAGTTCTCATATTTTGATGCGAGAACTAAATGCAAAAAGAAAACAAGCCGATTTGTTTTATCTTCACATTCAAATAATGTCTTCATTCTCAGAAGCTGGATGATCTCAGCTATGGTCTTACTAACCATCCTCTCTGATCTTGTCTTGACAAATAAAACACAAAAGCAAAATGAATTCAGTCAAACACTTCATAATCAATCTGTTCAATTTGCGAGACATCCACCAGGACAATGAAATGTCACCAGTGTTTACATACAAACAGTTTACGGTGGTTCATTTGCAGTGGATTTTACACCATTGTATTTTGCACCACAAGTGATATTTCTAGCCAAAAGATCAAAAACATGCATTTCTACACACACACAGACGATACTTAATTATTCCTCTTTGTGTTAAAGGCTTTGAATTCACACCCATGGATTTATATTCTCCCTGTGCTCTTTTACAGACCCAACTCAGTGGGGGGCCTTTGGGATCATTTTTGATGCAGAGTAGAAACAAGCCCTTGCAAATCGTAGCCTTGCTTGCTGGTGTCATTTGTCTTATGGTCATAGTCACAGTCATCATCTCCACGGCAACATTCATGCGCAACAAAAAGTCAAACCGGATTCTTCCGAACCGCCGCGTGAGGAGGAGGCAGAGGAACCAGCCTATCTGGAACATAAAAAACCCCTTCAAGAAACCAGAAAACCCGGGACAGAAATTCAGAGTAGAGGAGGTGGAGCTGGAGCCGGAGGTCATCGTGGAGAACGTCAACTACAACAACAATGTCGGCAATCTTGTGAGACACTGGTCCCCGCCTCCACCGCCCTGCGCCCCATCCCTGCCCCCTCCTCCACCACCCTGCTTCCCGGGCGAGAGGCAGTGGGTGGTGCCCACTGTCTCGGCAGCAGTGGCAGCAAAACCGAAAAAAAGGCCTGTGACAACCAGGCGGGACACTGTGAACAATGCGCTGGTTTCAGAGCTCAAGATGAGACTGGAGCAGAAAAGGCTGCTGCACCATCAGTAACTATCAGCAAAACAAGCTCACCTCAAGGTCCAAGTAGGAGCATTTTGGTCCTGGAGTTTTCAACTTTTCTACCAGGTCCAGTCTGCTAGCTTTCGTACAAATTTACAATTTAAAATATGTGACTTCTCCTACAGTATATTTTGCCCTTACAACTTTGAAATGGAATTCCAACATCTGCACACCTCACGGTCAAAAATGATGACGCTCATGTGTTCAAAAGCTCCACAATAGCTGCTAAATAGAACTTGTGGTTGGTTTGTTTTGTCCACTGATTTTTTCCAAAGTTAAGAATCAATGCTCTCTGTGCGTGTCTGAGTGTGTGTCTGAGTGTGTGTGTGTGTGTGTGTGTGTGTGTGTGTGTGTGTGTGTGTGTGTGTGTGTGTGTGTGTGTGTGTGTGCAGAAGGAGTAAATACACTGAAACTGCTTCTGTAAGTGTGCTAAAAAAACAAAGTCAAATGCTCGTCATGTGCATCATTATTCAGATTCTGTTTTGAATTTTCACTCCTTTTCCCTTTGTTTCTGAATCACGTCTTTGGTTGGTAAATCATTCTGTAACAGGTAGGTCCCACCCTTTGAACTTTTTGTTGACACACTAGTGGCTTAAATTTCCTCACCTCCGCTCACTTGTCATTCAATGTAACACTGTTTTTTTGGGACCCAACCAAGCTCCTTACAAGAGATTTCATGACACTTGAACTGACTAAAGAGATCAGCGCGAGGGAAGGGAACCGAAGTGATCACGTTAGGAAAAACCTCTAATCCTACTGCTGCAGGTGAACAACACTGTGCAGGTCCCTGACTTTTCATGTGACACCCTACTACGTTTATTTTGTGATTCAAAGGACTGTGATTTAAATTATTGTTTGTTTACAACTGTTTATGTCTTGGTGTCTTTTTTTTTGTTTAAGAGAACTGTTGTTGTCAAAAACACCTGTCAGGATTTGACTACCAATAAAATAACTTTATTTGTAATTTCAAACATTTAAATTAGAACTAGGAGTGCTTTATCATGAGCCATGCGTTTACATTCAGCTTTACACTCAGCTGAAGAATACAGAGTTCAGCATGTAAAGTGAACCCTGTTAGTGTTATATCATTATGTTATTATTATATATTATATTGTATGCCATATTTCAAAGTTGTAGTCAGAGGTAAAGCTGAACCAATGTTATACACTGAAAGACAGTTCAATCAGGAGAGACAAGTAAATTACTTCATGAATGAATGAAAGGTAATTCTCTATTTTATAGAAATTACATTTTTTTGTCGGAAAGTCATTGGCGTTTAGTTTATTAGTTTATTTGAATCAGGGACAGTGTGCAAAAAACAACATTAGTCTCAGAAGAGAAGAGATGCTTTGTACCAGATTTAGCTAACTAGTTAATTTCCATCTGTTTTCCCTGCGTTTGAACTCTAAAACGAGACAACAGCCCAATCTATCCCCCCTCCTGTGGAGTCCAAACACTGGTGATGGAGGTGTTGGCCAATGGTGTCGCCTTATGCTGATGAGATGACAAAACTGCAAAGATTGGGCGGTAATGGTGAGGTGTTGGGCGATCATGTCATCTAGAGCTAATGAGACAGTGGAGCTGATGAAACTGCAAAGACTGGGCAGTGATGGAGAGGTGGAGGTTTGAATGTAAGAATACAGATGAACTGAGGGAAGAGAAAGCCACATTAAAAAAGGACAGCCACAGTATGATAGGACTAACAATGAGGGAGGGGAGTGGTGCTGTTGGATAAATGTGACCAGCTGAAGAAAACAGCTGATGAATACCGGAAAAGATGAATGAGCATATGTAGCTTAACAACTATTTTAAGTACCTATAACAACGTTTTGCACATTTGATCTCACTTTCTGCAGATATTCAGACAGCCAGCGGGATACTTTGGTTCATCTGGTCATGACCAGCTACAACTGTCCAGGATTAGATTGTAGCCTTGAAGGCTCTCTGAAACGCACAGAGCCACAGCTTTCTTCCCACTAGCTTTACAAACACCTTCTTAATGAGCCTGCAAACAGAACATACTGCCCCCTATTGGCTGCAGAGGAGAAGCTGTTTCACTGGAAGAGGAAGAGATTTAAGGTCAGTGTTCCCAAATCCTCAAACAAATGATAATAACTCAAACTGAAGCTTTTATGGCCTTAAGGGAGATTTGGTTGAATAATATTGTTTCTAAAGCTTTTGTTTTGTGCATGATGTGTTAAGCTATTGTAAAAAAAAAAAGAATTTGAACAAAGCAGTCCAAACATGGAAGAGACGTCATGTAGAAAAGCAAGATTCTGCATACAATCAGAGTTTAAACGTTTTAGATGAAGACAGCCTTGCATACAAATACTGCATTTGCTGTTACTTTTGGTAAAAGCAGATGTTCAGCAAATATATCATCCTGATCCAAGCCCTTTTGCTCTTCTCAGCCCCACTTTCAATGTGAACGCTCCCAATTATGAAGTTACACTGAATCTCTCCCTGGGTATTTGTGTAGACATCACCACTAAACATGCACACGATTCCAAAGTTACATAAAACATGAAATTTGCAGATTACACTCTCTCTAATCCAAGGACCAACTTGTTCATCTTTGTACAATATTGCATCCTTGGCTAAAAACCAAAAGTCCATCTGTCCTGATCTAGTTTGGACTGATAAGATGTGTGTGACTGGCATCGAACTTTCTGCAGCCTCCGCTGGCACATTTGACAAGGTTATGCTGATGACGCACGGCGGACTATGGGGGGATTATTTTTTTTTTTTTATGCATTTGACAAAGTAAAAACAGCCTCCTACACTCAGCCAGATTATACATATACATGATGTTTCAGGCCAGCGCAAGTCGCAGAGATTCTTGAGGAACCAAACATGAAATGTAGGTCAAAAATTGTCACACACATTAAAAATAAAAAGTTTTCTGTGCTGCAAGCTGTTAATGCTCTGAAATGAAATGAGGGAATATGAGGAGAAGCCCAAATGATCATGCATTATGCCATGTAAGAGGCAGCCGGGATTACTGGGCTATTTGATAGAGGATTACAGAGTTAAAAGTTGCAAAGAGCAATGATGCTTTAGAATGAAAGAAAGCTATGCACAAGCTTTAAAAAAACACAGATATGTGTTTGAAGGAACAGGAGTGTAAGTGGTTAATGAAATGTTTGCTTTTTTAATTAAAACTGTGAAAATAAATCATGATAGATACATGGTTTACTCCTAATCTTCAAAATGTGCAGCCTAAGGGATCAGCAATTGTTGCATAGCGTAGTGTTTAATAAAACACAATGTAAGACGGAATCAAATCAGATAAGCTCAAATAAAGATGTAATTCATGGGTTTTTTCAGCTGATATTGAGCTTGTAGAATTTGCCATGTCTGGTGAAAAACACATTGATGAGACAGCATCAATCCCCCGCCTGCAAATCATATAAACACATCTGAACAAGGGAGAAAGCTGATGTGTCTGCGCTGGAAAAAATGAGAGCTGCCAATCTCAGGCAGCCGTTTAAAACCCTGATCTCAGGTCAAGTGAAGCGGGGCCCCAGCAGAGATGGACTGATCTCCTTGCATCACAGAAGATGGATGAATGGAGGAGGGGGCTCGTGTGATGTGATCATTAAGTGACGCCAGGAGGGGTGGGGGGGATACTGGAGAGGATGCCAGTGTTTGGGTATTATGTCAAATGAACAATGCCATTGGCTGAAGGATATCCGTTGTGCCATCTGTCTGGGCTGGTCGGCACAGATCATGTGTGACGCATGGCTTCCCCCGGGTTGTGTTCACGGAAGTGGTAAACAGGGAGCTGTGACGTGCATGTACAGGGACGCAGGGTGGATTAAACTAATGTACATGACACTTCACAGTTTACGTTTGGAGACACCACTTCATCAAATGACTGTGGTCATTTTCTTCTCAGTTATTTGTCCCAAAAAGGGAGTCTCACCAGTGCTGACAGTTTTCAATCCTCTTAAGTTTCTTTAATGAATAGTATGTACCCTAAGTAACCTATGGATACATTCAATCAATCCATTTTTATTTGTATAGCGTCAACTCATAACAAGTGTTATCTCAAGACACTTTACAAAAAGCAGGTAAAAAGACCTTACTTATTGCTATATTACAAAGTATTCAGTGTGATTTGATGCGGTTGTCTTTGTTTGTCGTCTCTCAACCAAAAGGTTGGGGGTTCAATCCCAAGCTCTAGCAGCCACATGTTCGATGTGTCTTGAGGAGGTCAAAAAGCTCCAGCTGTAATACAAAGATCAACTTTATTAACAAATTAGACCGACGTGTTTCGGCTTGTTGGCTTCATCAGCGTCATGTATCTTTGGGCAAGCCAATTAACCCCAAGTTGCTCTCGCGGCTTCGCCAGCGCTGTGTGAATGTGTTTGAATGGATTAGTTAGTAATGACGGACACTTTACATAGCAGCCTCTGTCATCAGTATGTTAAGGGGGTTAAAATGGGTAGGTGTGACCTGTGGTGTAAAAGCGCTTTGCTCAAGTCCATTTTACCATTAACCATAGAATATGAGTGAATTTAAGGATGTCAGTATTTAGGTTTTTAATAACTACCCCTCTGAGTGTCTCAGACCTTTTCAATCATTTCAAACTTGTATCCTTACACTGATGAGCACCAGAGGGACACTATTTTCAACATTTGTCTCACAAATGCAGCACTGTATGCAGCTGCTTTTAAGCTGAGTGTTATTATCCTTCCAAGAATAGTCATCTCCCTCTTCTTCTTTATTTTTGTGTTCTAGTCATCATCTCATTTATCTTTAATTGTCCTTAGTTTTATTGCTTTGTAGCTTCTTTATTTGAGAGACAGGACAGTGGATAGAGTCTGGAATCGGGAACAGAGAGAATGGGGAATGACATGCGGGAAAGGAGCCACAGGTCGGATTTGAGCCAGGGCCACCTGCCTGGAGGACCAGAGCCTCCGCACATCTGGCGTCCCATTGCTTTAACTTCCTTTTGAATCCTGCCTGTTGTATCTTTCTTATTTCCTGTGATTTGCATTTATATTATTTTGTACTCTCTGTTTGGCCTGATTGTTGATGTCTGTTCTGTTGTTGTCCTGTCTTTGTTTTGTTTATCATGTTAATGTTATGTTGTAATCCTCACTCTTGGTCTTAATTGCCATAAAAAAAGATCCATTGTGATAAGAGGTTTTGTAATGCACTAAACAACACAGCATTGCTTTGTGTTGATTTAAAAGGGGGATGACTGGTTGCTCTATCTGCAACTTTAAATTAAAAAGATGTAAAGATGTGAAAACAGGGGGATAATGTGATTCACACAAAAAAAAAGGGGAAACCAGGAACTCCAAGCATTAAAAATGCAACAATGAGGAAGGAAATACTTACCGCACAAAGGCCGGATTAGCGCACAGGCCTTGAAGTAATCCTTCGTCATTATCTGTGACAATCTTTCTAATGTTTGAAAAAATATTTGAGCAAAGAACAAGCAGTTCAGATGTTGTTTCTCACATTTGTTCGCAGAGCATTAGAACGATATCTCTTGATGGCAGCTATGAACTAGAAAATGTTTCCAACGCCTGAAACCTGTTTTATTGTTCATATGGACACCTGAGAGCTGATTTAAAACAGACCTGTGAACCTGGTCTTTACTTTGTCACTAACTTGCCAACATCAGGAAACTATTAATAAATCCATAAATAATGATTTTTTTTTTTTAATTGAATTGAAAAGTTTAGAGTTTTACCTGAAAACCAAGTACAGCTGCTCAGACAAGAGATCAAGGTGCTGTTCCTCGCCACATTATTCTGCATAATGAAAGAACACACACCCACGTGCACAGTTTCATTTGAAATGAAAAGCAGTAATTGAAAAATTTCACATTGTGCATTTACACAAATCCAATACATACATGATACACATTCTTGCACTTTTAAAGAGCAATATAACATCTCAACATATTTTCAACAAGGTATATCATACATTTAAATTCAGAACATAAATTCACAGCATTTCTTTTTACTTATTTAACTTCTTTAAAATACATTTCTACTGACAGACTAACACTGAATTATTTCACAAACAGTCTGATTTTTAAGATTTTCATTTTAACCACAATCAGTACAATTACATTTAAATGAAAAATATGTACACTGCGGATAACAATGAGCTGAAAAGCTACATCACAATGACAACGGTCTGACAAATAAATACATATATACATATATGAAACAATATTAAAGTGCTAAGACAGACTTACATATTACATATTAGACTTACAATATATTTTTTTAATATGTGCTTTTCAGTGTTAAATGGATAAATTCCTTCATTTAAACGAATCAAATGGCTTCATATACTGCAGTTATTTGTGTATGAAGCCTGTCTTGTTAACACACATCATGATAAAAAAAAAAGACAAACGTCATATTTGATAAAGAAACCAACTGCAGCACATTCTGTACAGTGGTGCAAATCGTTGAATTACACTCTCGACATAACGGTCATCATTCACATCTTTGCAACAAACTCCGCAGCCTAGAACAGAGGAAGAGATGAGATTAAAACCAAGGCAGGAAATAGTGTCACACAACTGAATATTGAAGCTATAAGTACAGCAAATGTATTTTTGAATTCTGAGTTTCAAAAAGTGTCACAGAGTGAGTCTCTGCTTCATTACAAGATCAGTTTCATGCTTTCCTTTATTATTTAATACAGTTCAGCTGTGAGCATGCTGTGATCAGCCTTGCCTTTATGCAGCCTGTCATCTGACCTCCTTCTCACCTTCCTGTCTTCAGAGGAATCTTTATTGACCAGGCCCTCGTCGCTGGCCGCCTGCAGGCTGTCGAAGGTACCCTGTCTGTCCCGCTCCAACCCCGATGAGCCGCTCTCCCTCCGCCGGTTCTTCCAGGTCTCCCTGATGACCTCCAGGCAGGTGAACCTAGTGTCAGTGGTGCAGGCGTACATACCTATTGGCACAGCCAGCACCATGGCTAAAACTATCACCACTATGTGAATCAGCTTCTCCCTCTGCTCCATCTCTGTGATGTCACTCCCTGTTACGAACACGATGCACTGGCCAGATCGTGGCACCTGGTTCTTGAGGGTGACACAGATTTCATATTTGGTTGCAGGCATCAGATCAGAGACGGAGTAAGAGTGAATCCCTGGGCCGATGTAGACCATTTCTTTCTTATCAGTGTCCGCACGGCCGATGTGGATGGTGAACCAGGTCTCAGCTGGGTGGTCCAAGGCAGCAAACCACTCGATTGAGATGCCACGCACTGTTTGTTTGGCGATACGGATGTCAATGTAGACGTTTTCATCCTCGGCTGCGGGCGGAGCGGGCATGCCGGGGAGGTGGGAAGACTGGGAGCCGACAGGGGAGCGTACGTCCAGCTGGATGCTGACGGAGGAGTTTCCAATGAAGTTGACGGCGGTGCAGGTGTAGATGCCGCGGTCTGCTGCGTGCAGGGAGGGGATCACCAGCAGGGATCTCATGGTGTCTTCATCCACTCTCTCCAGGGATTCTGGGAGGACAATACAGATATACATTGTTATTATTAGAGAAATTAGAAACATAATTAGATTGAAAATGAACACAACTTATTTCCCAACATTCAAGTAAGCCAGCAAATTGTGCCACATGTGTTAATTTTAGGAACAATTGGACTCAATTCACATATGCACAACACAAATAACTGATACATGCAGCCATTAACAGCTTTAAAATAGATGTAAGGCATGCAGTTATCTTTTATATCAATTATATTATATGCTCAATTACTCCATTATCATATGATAACTAAAAGATCAGGAAAAAATAATAAAAAAAACATGTTTAATGTCTTGATCAAATTAATAGTTTTTTTTCTGACCAATGTACCCAGACAATGAAATATTTTACTTTGTGGGACTTTTGTTGCAAACATGCTGTGAGCGCATTGTGAGCAATATACTGTACAGTGTAAAGAATATTGTTTACTTACAGTTTATCATTTAATACTGATTTTGTATGTATGGGATATTTGTGATTTCCCTTGAGAAATTGAGTAATATAATAAAAGGGTAAGAATTCTTCGGTCATGAGTTGGTATTTTAGTTGGGGTTTATTTAAGCTCCTGTGAGGAGTTTTCAACTAGTTATAAAAGAGGCTGAATTTAATACCGATACCATCAGCGAGAGAATATTTATTATGCAGTTATTTCATATGCCTCACTCCTGCTGCTGGGTCCAAAGTTGGCACAACCCCAAAATTCCTTAAAGGGAGCTTTTTAAAGACCTCGAAATGTAATATTTCGTAGATCTGTTTCTTTCATTTTATCATTATTAATCGGAAAATGATTCATTTAATGAAAAATAAAAAAAAGTTTAGTTTTCACTGTTGGACTCAGAGAAATATCTAACCAGATATTTTAAACAATATTTATAGCAGACTTTATAGTTTAGTCTTAAATTATTATTTCATAGAAGATGTTCACTATTAAGGACCCTTTTTAGCAACCTAGGGAAAAAAAGAATCTTGTCCTTATTAAGGACAAAGACCTGAAATGTTTGCATTAGTTTACTTTAAATTAACCAGTCTTAAACCGGTAGCTTCATTTCATGAACCCTTTGAAAGTCTAGTGTAGATTTTAATGTTATTATAAAGACTGACCCACATTTATTTCTACTTGTGCGGTCTGTTTGTCAAGCTTAAAGCACCTTAACTTGAGTGTATGCTACTCAACTTACCTCAGGCTTCTTTAAATAGACACTAGAGAAGCAGCTGCCTGCTGGGTGTTAGCTGAGTTGGACTGATACTTGCAGAGATGCTCTTCAGTAAACACTCCACTAAAGGTTTAGTATAATGACGCAGATGTTTACTACATTTCACAGTATAGCCCAACACGGCTGATATTAGACTCCGGTTAATCCCCAACACTCTTAATCAACAGTGATGGTGTTGTGGGCCAATATGGAGATTGACCCTCATGTTCCAGAGGAGTTAGAGATTATAATGTGTGTTTAAGTATCTAATTAAAGACAAGATATCATATGATGTGTGCATCTCACTCTTACCATGAAATCCTCTGATTATCTTCAGGCCATATGTCCACCACACCGACGGGTCCGGCCGGGCCTTAGCGAGGCAGCGCAGGGTGACGTTTGCGCCCAGGGGCAGGCTAAAGTTTGCGGACGTGGTGGACACGATGGGTTTGACGCACGCCTGCAGCTCAACCTCATGGAAGAACTTTCCCGCCCTAAAGTCCGGCCCTGAGCAGGTCAAGTAGGAGTTCATCAGTATAATCGGGGGCCTTAGAGACCTGATGAACTCCACGAAGCCCTTCAGCCGGCAGTCGCAGAGCCACGCGTTGTCGTGGAGCGCCAGGACGACGTTCGGCCCGGAAACGCTCGCCTCCCGCTCCTCCATGCTCTGCAGCTTTTGGACTAGAGGCCAGTTCTGGAAGACCTCCTTCGATATGACCGTCAGCCGATTGAAAGACAAGTCTAAATAAGTCAGACCCGGCAAATATCTTAACGCATGCT
The DNA here is from genome assembly GCF_963930695.1 of Labrus bergylta. Lineage (NCBI taxonomy): Eukaryota > Metazoa > Chordata > Actinopteri > Labriformes > Labridae > Labrus > Labrus bergylta. The sequence continues at coordinate 23,141,425 of NC_089204.1, forward strand.
CTGGCAGGACGTCCAGCTGGTTGTGCTTCAGGTCCAGGATCTTGAGGGCCGGCGTGTCCTCGAACGCTGTCCATGGTACTGAACGTAGCTTGTTTCCCTGCAGACGGAGCTCGGTTAAGTTCCCCAAACCTTCAAGGCCCTTTGAGTTTATGACTGTGATATCATTGAAGTTCAACCACAGGTTCTCCAAGGCGGGTGTTTTTGAGAAAGCACCTCTGGGTATTTCTGTGAAGTGTGATTTTTCTATTCGGATTTTGGTCATATCATCTGGAAGGTTTTCTGGTATGGCTCCAAACGCGCTCTCCTCCATACAAACAAGAGACCTGTGATCAAAGCGACATTGGGTCACTCATTAACCAGATGCTTCATAAACAAAATCAACTTAGATCTCGACCTCAACACACCTCTTTAATCGTATCTTTTATTTACTTAACAGGCTAGTCAAATTTCTTAAAGGCTTCACCATATGTCTTTAATTCGTCGACCGTCATCCATTGACACAGTTACACAGGTTAAAAATAGCCTACCTGTGGCTTGGTTTAGATTGGACTATGTGAAAGTAGGTCTTACCTTCCATGGCGGTCTTCTACACAGCTACACCTGCGTAAACACTGAGCGAAAGTCTCGTAAGTCTGACCGGCAAACACAGCTATAACCAGCAGGTAACAAAGTGTGTCCATAGTCTGCGAAAAATACCTAAAGTTAAGGACTACATTCGTGCTTAAGGCATACCGACTGTGGCAGACGGGAGAGGCTTATTAAACTTAATCCGTGACGTAAAGCAGCGCGTATTCAACAAGTGGCGTCTGGTTATTGGGAGGGACACGCGCGATTAACCTCACGATGACTGTGTCAGCATGTCTGACCCCAAAAAAAGGTTTAAATAGGCACAACTTTCTGATTGACCTCGAGGAAGTTGTTACTAACGTAGCCTAGTTTACGAATTACTCACGCTGTATCTATCATGTATGGGCCATTAAAAAACGGAAATGTAAGGGTTGTCATGGAAGCAAGAAAAACAAACCTTAGTTCCCCCCCCCCCCCCCTTGTATCTAATTAAATAAAAGAGTTGGCAAGACAATAATTAATAATAATGATTAATCAATAAAGCTGTAAGAATGCACATATCATGTTTCAAATGGTATCTATTCACAGTTGTAGCACATAACTCTGAGCCCTATTTAAAAAAAGGGCCCCTTCCCACATCCACAGCTGTTTATTCTTGTATTTAAAGGGCCTCACCTCATATGGGGGCCCAACGATGTCTACCCCATCATTATGGGATAACTGCCCTTAAAAAAAAAAACAGCTGATGCAGTCAGTGACATAAATATCTGAATTCTGTCTTTCTTCAGTGGAGGCTGGATGAACTCTACAGGACGTCCACTGTTATCATTTTGCTTCCCAACCCTGTCATTTCCAAAAAAAACTACAATATATTAGTGAGATAGTGACTTGATTTCTGTCTGGAAATGAACACTAGGCAATGGAAATGTATTTACTCTTATTCAGTTTGTCCATGACAGGATGAACATATTTTGAGGGTTGCTCGTACATTGTTAGCCTGCAGTTTATTTGTTTAAAGTGCTGGAGCTTGACCACCATGACATTTTGACAGCCTAAGGTCGACTCAATATAATGTTGGACCCCCTCGAAAACGAGATGGTTCATCTCAAAGGGCTGTCCATCCATAAACAGAATTTTTCACTACAATGGTTGTGACGTTAAATGAAAAATCTCAGCTTTTTCTCTTAGAAATTATGAGGTCTCAGAGGCTATTTATGGGGATATTGACACATAAATGCTAATACATTGTCAAGAAATGATGGTCAGTATTATCTGCAAAGACAATAAGAGGGGCATTGGAGGACAGCTTCCCCTAATCCAAAAGATGTTTCTAACTGAATATAAATGGCTCTCATACAAACCTTTTATGGTATAATACAGTTACTTCTTATTTTCTGTTTGTTTTCATCTGCTGTGTTCTTTTTTCTGTCTCTATCGGGAAGCGTCATGTTAATATGCATGCTTTCTAAATAAAGTTATTAATATCAATATAGGAATACCTTAAAGTTTAACACCACCTGCGTCAAAACAATGACTGATCCAGTTGGTAAATCCACATGAATACGATCAAAAGTGTCATTTGAGCCACCCTTTTAAAATCCTTGCTGAACTAAATCCCATCCAAAACAGTGAGTTAAAAGTAGACATTTAAAAACACACAATACCTCTATGTGGACATTTGAATATAAAAGTTTATTTGTCTGAATTCAAATAATATCATTGGACTTAAAAGATCTACATTGAATGGGGTAATGATGAATCTAGGTGGCACTAAACAGGTACATAGAGATATTTTTAGTAGGTGTCTCATTGTGGGGAATAGAAATTATTTAACATTTTGAATCTTCTCCACCTTATTTACAAAGTGTCATAGTTCAGTCCTTTCTGTACTTCTCTCCAGCTCCGGCTTTTCTCCATCACCAGAGTGTTGAACCATGCCTGTGTGTATATCTTCTCTGAGAACGTATGACAGATATATACAGAGGCACAGACTTAACTGTATATGTAAGTGTTCATCATCCAGCACAGTATATACAAATCATACACATACATATGTGACAAAAACACCGGAGGATCGACCTTTGAGTTCCTTTTCAGTCAGATCAGGATGTGGAGGTTTTTTCTTCGCTGGGCCATGCAAATGAGATGAGAAATGAATTCTAATAATTGTTATGCTCCTTTTAATTTTCACATGTTTTCTTCTTACTGGCTTTGTGATAAAAAAAAAAAAAAAACAATTTTTAGACATTAAAAAGTGTGTGTGTGAATATTTTCTAAAAGAATCATGAAATATTCTGCTTATACTGTATCTTGAAAAACAAGTTCTTTTAAAATTTAAAACCTTCCTAAACCGATATTTCCATGATGGTGCAGCGAGCAAAAGTCCTCTGATAGAAGTTGGCTCTCTGCGGCGGCGGTGTGGGCGGCATGATCCAGCGAGGAGGGACAGGTGGGGGGGAATCCCAGGGTGTGGGCGTGTGGGAGCGCGAGGGAGGGGGGCTGACGTCAGGATGATGCTGCGGAGGAGAGTATTGGTAGTGATGCGGATACGGGCGAGGGTGGAGATGGGGATTGGACTGGTGATGGGGATGAGGATTCGGATGAGGATTCGGATGAGGATGAGGATGAGGATGGCGATTTGAGTGGGGGTTGAGATTGGGACTGGAGATTGGATGCGGGTGAATGCGAGGAAGATGATGTGGAGCAGAAGCTGGAGCTGGAGCATGATGTCAGCAGAAGTACTCATTAGGCTGTCCCTCTATCTTAGCTGTGGCCTCGGAGTCCAGGCTGGAGCGGGCGGACAGCAGTCTGTTGGACTCCTCTGGGTTCAGTCTGTTCAAATACTCCCCTTCCAGGCCTTTGGCCTTAGTGCCGGGCGACAGAGTCTCAAAGGTCACATATGAGTCTTGGATGTCCTTGGATTTCTTCCCCCAGTACTTCTGGATGCGTCTCTTCAGCGCCCCGCAGCACACGATGACTGTGAGGGGGACGGCGATGATACAGGCCACTGTGATGACAATCACATTAATAAGCCTCTGGGTGCCCGTAGCACTTGCTGCTTCGTCTGTTGAAAATATGACACACTGCTCCTTTTTGGGGATCAGTCCCCGCACACACACGCAGGCAATGTACTTGGTCCTGGGCACCAAACCCTCAATGGTGACCCGATTCTGCCCGGCCCCCACATTGATCTTCCTCATATCCCTCTCTCCAAACACAGCATATAGCACACTGAAAGCTGTGGTGTTCTTTGCTTTAGGGGCTCTCCAGTTTAGAGAGATGGTATTGTCTGTGTCCCCCACCACCTTCACAGAGCGGACAACCCTGTCCGGGTCCTGCTGCAGGGACGAGGTGTTGGCGGCAAGGTTGCTTAGGTTAGTCTTCTCCAGATCCAGTAGGGAGTCTGGGTTTGAAGAGGTGGCGGGCCCTGGGGTGGCTCTGTCTGCCAGGCTATAACCGGCAACTCCAGGGTCAGGACCGAGGCCAGGTGGAAGGCCTGGATCCAGAGATGAAGAGGAGGAGGTTGGAACTACATATCTGGCAACAAGTCTCTCTTGGTAGGCAGCTTTACCCACCGGGTTAGGTTTCTTAACTTTGGCTCTCTTGTCGTTGAGGGTCTGGTTCCCCTCTGGTTTTGGTGAGTTAGAGACAAGCAGAGAAATGACAGCTTCAGCGTTCCCTGCGTAGTTTGTGGCCTTGCAGATGTATTTCCCTGAATCACGGTAGGACACTGCTGGGACGCTGAGGATGGACCAGGTGATCCCTTCCTTTGAGGTTTCCTGCTGGACTGTGGAGGACACAATCGTTAAATAAATGTGCAAAGAGATGCCAAGCAGTTGATTATTCAATGTTGCATTGATTATCCTCAGTGTTGCATAACTCAGCGTTGTAGCCACAGCAGCTGTCAGTTAGACTTATAGCCTCTCTATCTCCACTGGAGGCTCTCTGTTTAATTAACAGCAGCTCTACACTGCAGACAAAAGCATCTTATCGCAGGCTCAACAGAGAGCTACACCCTGGCAGTCAAAGATCAAGTGACCCACCTGTTCCATTCAGGGCTCGTCCATCCGCCTTGCGCCATGTCAGGTCTGGGATTGGAACTCCAATGGTCCCACACCTGAGCAGCACATTGTTCCCCACAGCGCTCCGGACTCGCGCTACAGCTGTGTGGATGCGTGGGAGCTGACAGCGCCGCAGCTCCGCGTCACTGAACAAGACCCCTGAGAGGCTCTCGGGAGCTGAACAACGCAGTCTCGTGTCGATGAAAGCCACTGAGAGAGTTGGAGATTTCTGGAACTGGACCAGGTCATAGAGCCGACAATCACACACCCAAGGGTTGTCATGGAGACCTGGGGAAGAGGGAACAAGTGAGGCTAGAAGAAAGACGAGCGTCCAGCTGTGGGCAAAGTGATGGAGCAGCCTGCAGATGGCCGATGTGGATGTTAGGATGCTAATCCTGTAAGAGGATTAATTTTTAATTCATAAACTACATCATGACCATGACTACGGCAATGATGATGAGTATGGCGGTGATGAAGATAGTGGAGGTGGTCTGGTGGGCAAGGTCAGACTCCAGTCATCCCACTCTCCTGTCCTTGAATGTAGCACTGAAACAGACATCTAAACCTGGATGAGCTGTCTGTGTTTCTGAGATTAACGATGAAGTAAAAAGCAAAAAGTGCAAAATGAACTTTGTATGAAACCTGTGCTCTACATGTAGTTGGCTATGAAGTGCAGCAACACGGCGAATGTAGTTGTTCTAGATTAAAAGAAAAAAAAAAACACAAAGGCCATCCACATGTAAAGTATAACTAAATGTTTGTGTCCTTGGCTTTAAAAGTATTTAGTCAAAGTCAAATAAGCAAATATATGGTCATAAGTGTTCAAGTATTTGTCAGGGATAAAACACCCCTTTTAAGACATTTATAGGGATATATCATAATAACTGTTTACTTTATTTTCAAGTTGTACCTTATGCTTCCACTTATGATTATAATGCCCACAGAGGGAGGGTTATTTAACTTTTGACAAAATACATTGAAAACACACTTATATATCTTTAAAAGCACATCCAGTTATTCTACCATTTATGAATGTTAATTATTGGTCATTAAATTATTTTTTAAGCACATTTAGGGGGCACTTATTAGATCTATTAGCAACAGCGATACATTCTATATCAGAACTGCAGAAACTAAAGATAATTATGTATTGGTCATTTACTGTGTTGTGTAGCTTAAGTTTGGAAGTGCTATGCGTAAAATTTGCTTTATAACTTTTCATTAGGCACAATGTTAAACATTTTGTCTGAGTGGTAAACTTCGAGATGAAGATTTGGATGAAACGAGGTTGGATGTGAGGATGAGCACTGGGTCTTACCAAGTATCATTTTGGAGCTCTCTGGCCCCTGCACAGGTTTTGCCGCCAGCCAGGTGGACAGCACCTCTGTCGGCAGGGTCAGCAGGCTGTTGCTGGACAGATCCAGGTAGGTGAGATTCTTGATGTAAGAGGTGGCCTCCGCGGGCAGCGAGGTGAGCTGGTTGTTGTGCAAATCGAGAAGTCTGAGACTGGGCATATCCATAAGAGATTCCCAGGGAAAGGCGGTGAGGGCATTCCCGTCCAGACGAAGCTCTTCCAGGTTGTACAGTCCCCGGAAACTGTCCGGGTTCAAGGCGGACAGTGTGTTGAAAGACATCCACAAGAATTCCAAACTGGAGAGGTAGTTGAAGGCTTCGCTTGGTATCCGCTGGATGGCCGTCTTCTCAATCCGCAGTTTGGACGTGTCAACAGGGAACCCGACAGGCACAAGAGAGATGTCGGGATCATTGCAGATCACGCTCCTAAAAGGGAGACATCAGAAATATGTTCTCACTTTTCTAACAAGGCAAAGACATATTTTAATGTATAAAAAAGTAAATTTAAATTTAAATAATCAATCGTGTACTAGTATTGAAGTTGTAATAAATGATGTTTAGAAATCTAAAATATGTAACAATATGTGATGAATTCACAGGCCGCATAAATAAACTGGCTAATTCTCAAAAATGCTCATTTCCCAGCCCACCCAAACACGCATGAAGCGCATAGATAGGGGGGGTTGAAAGTGCCTTTGAGAGATAATCCTGCATTAAATAAAATTGGACCGTCATGCACTCCCTGAATTATCTTTTGTACACGTGTTCACCTCCGTGCAAACATCTGTCCTGTTAAGAGGACAAGACCTGTCCGTCTAGATGCGTATTTACGCACAAACTAGAACAAAATCTAGTGTGTTTTGTCAGAAAATCACTTTCATTTGGACACTCTTCTTACCTGGCCTTTGATCCATCACTCAGGTTGTGGTAAAAACAGCTGCACTGCGCCGGACACGAGCTCACTGGGGAGAAAAGTTCACCTGTGGCCACGTAGAGCCCCAGGAGCAGTACGAGGAACATTTTGGCCAACTTTTACGCATACGCAGCTTGCCTACATGCGCCCAGTTTGCGCCCATGCACTGAAGTCAAACAGACTTGTTTTTTTTCTCTCATTTACAGCAATATCTTCCGCATGGCTTTGTCCCACCGCTTCGCTGTCCCATAGTGATCCGACTGCTATGAGTCCCGAGATAAAAAGGATAGACAAGGATTAGCGAAAGGACTGGCGTTCTTTTCATTTGGATGCGTATTGCATCCCTGAATCCGATAGGCTGCGCAGAGACGTCCCTATTTATTATCACAGAAAAACACTTCCGAAATGGTCATAATCCACTGTGATGTTTGGATTTTTTTTTCTGTCCCTCAAATGTAGTTTGTGCATTTGAGCCCTGCCGTGACTGTTAATCTGTAAGTGGACAGCACTTTGTTTTACCACAAGGTGGCCCCTATATCACAGCCTGTGACTGCTACCTTTGGACCACTCAACAGATGTTCACTTAACATTTCTTATCTGCCATCCCGTTTCTTTTTGAAACATTTGATAGTAGTACTATAAAACAACTAATATCCCTGCAATGAGACAATCAATAAACCATACAAACACAGGGACATTTAGCCATGTTTCATGCAATGAAAAAATAAAAAGTAAATTAAAATGGCCATGCTTTTTAGGCATTAATCACTGACAAACAAACAGGTACTTTGAGCACATACAATCAAAATGAAGTTTTGTGTTCAACATTAACCAAACTATGTATAGAATAGAATCATTTCTTCTTCTTACATTTTAAATGAAGTTTTCCCCTTTGGCAAAAACACTGCATTTGCTATTTTATATGCACATGGGATTACATGTGCAGCCACTAAATTGTAGATTTTGGTTATCATCAGCACTGATTCAGTGAAGGAATTAGTAATTTCTGAACCCACACATCTTAGAATACAAGAGAGAAAATACTTGGAATATATGTCAGTTTGAATGACAGAGCCGCATGGTGGCTTTTCGATTGCATATCAGTAATCCAATTGGACAGAGTCCCACAGAGGAGAAAAAGTCCCCCACTTGTAAAGCTTTTGTTTTGCAATTTCTGTAAATACTATGAGTGAGTTGGCACAGTTCCCATCACGCTGGAAGTGTAGTGTTACACACTTGGCTGGCTCTACAAAGGAAGCTGGCATGCAGAGATGACGAAACACAGGGCTGGATTGACTCTGTGTTTCACTTGAAGGCAAAAAGCCCTCTTCACATCTGACCCACATTCAAACACAGAGCACAACAAAAACTGTAAAAAGGATGAAGATATTAATAACAGATTCATAGAAATGTAAACTACTGCAGTTAGAAGTATGGATAGCAGTTTGTCTCTCTCCTGTAAATGGTAAATGGACTTGAGCTTATATAGCGAGGGGCGCTTTTCGACCACATGTCACACCTACCCATTCACACCCATTCACACACTGCTGGCAGTTCTTGCTAGTAGTGAGACCATCAGAAGTGACTAATCCCATCATACACATTTCTACACCGCAGACATAGCAGTAGGAGCAATTTGGGGTTAAGTGTCTTGCCCAAGGACACATCGGACATGTTGCTGCAGGAGCTTAGGATCAAACCCTCGACCTTCTGGTTGAGAGATGATGAATACCAGCTGAGCCTCAGCCGCTCCAGTGAATGTGTTTTGAGTTTAAAAAACTATGTATAGTATTCTGTCTTTTTTAATTCAATCAACCTTTTAGTGTAGAGCCATATGTTTTCAGTGTAGTTTAAGTGTTTGCAGGTCTTTCATGAGGCTCTAATGTGTTGAGCAATCACACTCCCTCGTGTTTTAAAACGTAAACATTCCATATTACACTCAAGCAGTTAATCTCATGTACTGAGGGTAATAAAGGTTTCTTTTCACGTTGTATGAAGGCTGGACATTATTTAAGGTGCAACGTCATTCTTAATGTGCACAGCATCATGAGAACTGATATGTACTAAAGTAGCATTTCATAGGATTTGGAGTGGCCAATTACTTCTAACGAAAAAATTAATTCAATTAAAAAGCATACAGATATGACTTACAGTACTTGTGTGAACATTTCTTTACACCTTTGAGTATATTCTTCAGTAAATCTGGAAAGCAAATGATTTTGGATTTGGGGTTTTATAGTTTTGTATTGGGACCAGCATTTTAAAAATAACACTTTTTGAAAAGCAAGCTAAGGCAAAACTGTGACAGATTCATTTTTAAAGTCATGTTGGATTCAATTGAGACTCAGATCTTTGTCCATGATCATCACACAACACATGAAATTCATCTCTATACATTCTCACAAATGTTCTTAAATTTGGTTGGTTTCCTTCTCAGTCTGATACACAAATTCTTAAATGTAAATTCAGAATTAGCCATTTTTTGCGAGGATATAAAGAGTTCTACAATTAGGAATTTGAAATGTTCAATCTTGTCCTCCATATGATTAACAGACTTTACATAGTTTTACCTATGTTTCTCAAGTTTTCTGATCTTATAATCTTGTGATTGAGACCGACTACAGCCACACAATGTCAGGCCTGTGTCCCCTCTAACCCCTTGGCATGAAAAGCTGCAATTGATGTTGCAACTGCATGAAACATGACAAATCCATTGGATGCTTAGTATGATGGCTGGATTTTATGTCATTAACACACATGGAGGTCGGCTAAAGCGGAACTGCAACACAGGCTTTTATTGTACGCAACATGTGTGCCCTTAACACACATGAAACTCCAGGCTGAACTGAGCCGTCATTTACTTTCGATATGTCTGCCTCCCTTAAAATGGATTTATTGGTTTTTCAATTTAGACAGATGACCAGTTGGTTTAATCTCTAGAGGTCAGTGTGTCTGTCCAGAGATTGATTCCCTGGAAAATTGCAACAAAGCAAATGCTGATGTGTTCAAGTTCAGAAACAATTGTCCTGTCACATGACAAACTGAGTGGAAATAACATAGATCCTCTGTAGTGTGATAAAAGCCTTGTTGATCAATCAGTGAATGAGCAGAGTGATTAGAATGATGCATTTGATTTTAAACTGAAATAAATGACTACATGATCAAAGACAGATTATCTGGGAATACTGAATGGTTTGCTCGTATGATTGCGTGCAGATAGAAGCACAAACCCCGTGTCTGTAGACATACTGACATGAGCATATTTGTATCTGTAGCCTCTGGATGTGACATCAGTCAAACTGTAATGCAGCACCTATAGCAAAAAAAACAACAACAATGAGTCTAAACATATTAAAATTATTATTTGAAAATGTACATATATCATATTTGGGGAGTAGGATAGATTTGAGTGTTTTGAGGCTGCAGCTCTGCAGACACCTGTTGTGTGCAGTGAAAGCTACGCGGAGCTGCTCGGCTGCATCAAACGTGTCGCCTCGTCGTTTGACATCAGCAGCGGCTGCATCCTCACCGGGGCGCGGACGCACAAAGGCTTGTTGTGTAACTAATTGAGGGCTTTGCTGTTGCGGTGGGCAAATACGCATTAAGAGCTGCGGTTTGTGTGGTTCTGTTCATTAAGGCATTCCTGCACGGATTGGGGCGACAGAGAGAGGGGGGCTTTACATAATGAAGTGCATGCTTTTCACGTGAAATGCCCCTTTAAAAGCGGACTCGCTTCGCTTTCATCCAGGCACATCGTAAACGAGCAGAGGCGAGAAGTGAAAAGTCTGTGACAGCTGCACTTTGAGGGTTTTTGTCAGTTCGGCTTCAGGATGGTTGCAACGTACCCGTTACCGGAGGGCTTCTCCGACTTTGATGTGTTCTCCCTGGGATCATGTCTGCTGGTGGAGGGTGAGTGGTTTTGTTTTGTGTTGGAATTCAACCAAATCCTGCGAGGGCTGCGCCAGCTGTAACATCCACCTCTGACAGGACCTTAAGCCGCTCGGTCACTGACACCAGGCTTTAATGTTACGAGAGGAAGGATCTGTATTTTTCACTGTAAAATACCAGAATAACCTCCACTTATACACTGTACACTAATATCTTCAATTATGAAATGTTACGGTGCTGCATGCGGCGCGATACAGTGCATCTCGTTCTGCTCACTGTTTCTCCCCGCGTAAACACTGCCTTCTTGCACAATATAAACTGCTCATTCCTCCTCTATTGAAGGTCTGCTGGGCTTCTTTCTTAATATGGTGACAATCGTCGCCTTCCTCAAAGTGAGAGAGCTGAGGACCCCGAGCAACTACCTCGTCTTCAGTTTAGCGTTAGCTGACTGTGGCATCTCCATGAACGCCACCATCGCCGCTTTCTCCAGCTTCCTGAGGTGAGTGATGTAACAGCCACCTCCTTTCATAAGGGTCGGAGTGTACAGTGGCCATAAATGATATGCAATGAGTAAATGATATTGTTGGTATAACAACTTCTATTTGCCCTCGAGGGGAATAATCGACCTAGAGCCGGAGCATAAAAGTAATCGAGGAGCAGTCAGGGCTTCAGAGAGGGGGGGGGGGGGCGCTCAATACATGGAACCAGCCTTTGTCATAAAGTGCAGAGGATTTTCAGCCTGTAATCAGGAGATGAGAGATGCTGCTCCAGGGATTATACTCTTATTTTTATTATTTATTCTTTAAATATACACCCATGAGTGATTATATATTCTATTAATTTTATGCATGCTTTAAATAAAGATCCATTGGCGGAAATAAGTATATTGCTTGATTGCTTTTTCCTTTAGTTTCACCATGTTTGAGAGGATCATTTTTAGCACATGCTGTAGAGAACATTTCTTTGTCATTTTTCTGTTTATGAGTGTATTAATGTATGTTTATGTGGTATGTATGTGTCTCCAGATACTGGCCTTACGGCTCTGATGGTTGCCAGACTCACGGTTTCCAGGGCTTCGTCACAGCTCTCGCCAGCATCCACTTCATAGCCGCCATCGCCTGGGACAGATACCACCAGTACTGCACCAGTAAGTTAACACCTCCCTCTGCACCGGCACCTGCATGGTTCAGTAGGTAGCCACAACCAAACACGTTCTTCTTTTTCCTCCACCGCGGAGCACAGTTTCTTTGGCACACAAAACACTGAGTGGGTGTTTGTCCCGGATCTCAAGCTGGTCTTAAGACGTCCTGCTATTCTGAGGCAGACAGCTGATCAACAAGTGGCCTGTTGTCTTATTAGGCTACATACTGTTCACCACAGAATAACACAGCTGTTGCTGTAAGATAAGCAAATGGTGTTAAAACTGCAACCTGAGAGGTTTATGAATAAGAAGACACACTTTTCTTATTAAGCTATAAAAATCAGCCTTACTGCGACTTGTAGCCATTGTTAGCAGGATCCATGTAAGAGGAACTGTCTCGACACCTCTCCATAATTTTTACAGTTAGCTATTCTGATGTGAGCAGGTGAAAACACGTTGCTACAGCATCAGTAGTGTGACCATTACCAGACTGATTAAAAACACGAGCACTCACTCACACTGTCAGAGGTGTTAGAAATAGTAATGAGGAATGTTTTTACTCTCTCGCTCTCTTCAGGGACAAAGCTGCAGTGGAGCAGCGCCATCACTCTGTCCATCTTTATCTGGCTCTTCACCGCCTTCTGGTCCGCCATGCCCCTCATCGGCTGGGGGGAGTACGACTACGAGCCCCTCAGGACCTGCTGCACCCTGGACTACACCAAGGGAGACAGGTACATGTGATTACACCTACATGCTTCACTCTGCAATGGAGATAAATGTCGATGTCTTTGCATTCTCTATACCTGGTCTATACTAAGACCCTCCTGTGCGTTCACAGAAACTACGTGTCCTACCTGATCCCCATGGCGATCTTCAACATGGCCATCCAGGTGTTTGTTGTCATGTCCTCCTACCAGTCCATCGCACAGAAATTCAAGAAGACCGGAAACCCCAGGGTAAGAAAAAATGACTCTGAACTTCACTTATTGTACATATGTTATGATCTAATTCTTTATATTTTAGTAGAAGTTGTATTCTTTCTCTGTTGTTTTACACTAAAACACACAAATAATCGTTCTTTATTCTAAATAAACAGGATCAGAAGTTTTAAGCGATTTGGATATTCACACTGAGATTTCAAACTTAAGTTGGAGGACAGGCTTCATTTTGCTTCAGTGCTCTAATCTACCATTTAACCACATGCATGATTCAGAGGAATTTAGAAATTCCTCTAAAATCCAAGAAACTGTCAGCTGGAAATAACTGAATCTTTGTACCAAGTGCGAAATCTCTCAAATTATGAACAGCAGATAAAAGTCTCCATTCTTTGAAGTCATCCATTACAATGAATCACAGATCCCCCTCTACTGTCGTCTATTTCATCTCTTCCTCGAGTAACTCCTCCACGTGGTCCCTTTTCAGGGAAACAAAACAGACTCTGAATGTGCAGCCTGCAGCTTGTGACATATATAGGCCATTGCCACGGGAGGAAGGCCGGGCTATTTACTTTGGGTTTCTGACAGTAGCTGCTCTTTGAAAACAAACTGTATCAGTGAATGGAGTTCAGTAGTTGCGTTCCTCAGGGGGCAAATCAGGTTGGCTCACTCTACGTTGCATAAGCCCATTACTCACAGTCATCCGAGTTGGCCTGAGACACTTTTATTACAAGCACAAAGGCTGCAGAGGAAAGCAATAGAGTCTCCACCGGGGGAAAATTATGCAATTATGTAATGTCTGCCCAACATGGCTGACACCTGCAGGTATTTAATTGTCCAGACACGTCCTGCAGTCAGCAAAGGGTGTGAAGTTGTGTCAGAAGTTGCTGCATGAAAATCTTCAAATGCCCCTGAAACTTGCATGTCAGGGCAGGATTCTCTCTCTCTTGTTCAAACTCATGATGTGGAGCCAAACTTTGTTCAAACCCATTTAAACCTTATTTAAAACGTTAGTTCCGTTGAAGTTCCCAAGGATTCAAAACATGCCAAATATGTCAGGCAGATTTTGTGGGAAATGTGCAAAGAATGATCCAATTTGATGGGAATTGCAAAGTATCAACTAGCTTACAATACAGAGCAGAAGCTGAGTGAATGAATATGATTCTTTTAGACATTGTGTAATACAAGTAAAGCTACTTTAGATGTGCATGCATGAGGATAACTTGAAGTTGTTTTTTTAATTTTACTCTGTGCATCTTAACTCTGGGAAATGTCATGTGAAAGTGCAGCCATTAAATGTGTGGATTACCAACCCTTAAAAATACCTCAGATGTAAAAAAAGAAGCTAATCTTAAAGCTATGGGTTAACTTTCTCTCTTTGTGTTTTAACTCTAACTAATAAGAAGCTTTTTTTGACCCCCGGCTTAGAACAACCTGCTCCTTTATTTTAAGCTCTTTCTGATAGTTAGCTTGAATGATCTTAACACAGATGCTGTTTTTCTCCCTGTCATTATCCCATTCTTGTGACCCTGGAGTCAAAAACCTCATGACACAAGGCATTTTGTTCTTTACTCTTCATGGTTGAACTTAACTAATCGTTCTTGTTCTGATCTTCTCTCTCTCTCTCTCTCTGTTTGCTCCACTTTTCATTCCTTTCTGTTTTTATTTCACCCTCCTGTCCTGCTCGCTCTTTCTCTCTTTCCTTCCCAACCGTCTGTAGTTTAACGCCAACGCCCCTCTGAAGACCATGCTGCTCTGCTGGGGCCCCTATGGTGTCCTGGCTTTCTACGCCGCCATAGAGAACGCCACCTTGGTTTCCCCTAAGCTCAGGATGGTAAGCATCGTCTGTGTATTCTAGTCCTCTGACTATTCAAAGCACTTTCACAAAAGCCGCTGACGAAGCAGTGGGAGCAACTCGGGGTTAAGTATCTTGCCCAATGACACACATGACATCAAACTGCAGGAGCTGGCGATCTAACCCCTGACCTTTGAAATGAGAGACGACCCACTCCACCCCTGAGCCACAGTCGTATAAACTTGTCTTGGAAATGTAAACTTGTGCAATAGAATATTGCAAATGTTAAAGTCCATTTCTCTGGAATATTAAGATTGAAAAGCTTAAAGCTATGCATGCTGCTATTTCTTTAGAAACACCATGAAGCTCCTGTTTCAATAGAGATTTTGTATTTTCTCACAAAACAATCATCATCCTATCTTAAATTGGATGTAACCTTAAACCTTAGCGATAAAGTTAATGTTGAATAAAACTCAAAGCATGTTTGCAGAGTCTGTGTATTGAGCTTTCAACATGTTTTAGTGGTCATAAAAAGGTAGTGTTTACAGGATTGTATATGTATTTGCAACATCTTTCAAACTGTGACAATAGTTTGATAACTCTACTAACTCTATGTGATTTTCCTTAAGTTAACAGTTGGCCACATAAGCCTGTGATTGGTTAGTTCAGTGATTAGAGACGAGGAAGTGATGTTGTTGTAGAGTTAAAAGAAGAGTGGAGAAAAGTAAAAGAGCTGCTAAATAACGATAAACTTCTCAATGCTGTTTCTCCCCACCCAAAAAAAAAAAAAAGAGTGAAATTCAACATATTGTGGCTTTAATTAATCAGCATGATAACGGTACCTCAGTACATCTTGATGAGAATCTGTAACCCTGCACTGACTACCTCGTTGCACCTGTCTCTGCAGATGGCTCCCATCCTTGCTAAGACCTCTCCCACCTTCAACGTCTTCCTGTACGCTTTGGGAAATGAGAACTACAGAGGAGGCATCTGGCAGCTCCTCACCGGGGAAAAGATTGATGTGCCTCAAATTGAGAACAAGTCCAAATAAACTAAGCATGTAATAATTACACACACATTCTGTCCTGGTGGTTTCTCACAGGTACTTAGATGTTTGCTGTCTGTGAGTGTACGTGCATGTGGTGTGTTTTGAACGATGGTTGCCATTTCCCCTTGTAAACATCTGTCCTATATTTGTAGGCCTTTGTTCCTGAAATTGTATTTAGTAAAAGGACCAAACGATATAAACATTTCCTTTTGGAAGAATCTAGAAGCAACTGGAGCTCAAACTTAATTTTAGTAATTTCATTGGACTCGGCTATTTCTGTAACAAACACATGATTTGTTTTGTATTCTTGGGACAATGTTGAAACAGATAGAAGTAATTGCATTAAGCAGGGGGTGACTTTCATTTTGCATTTCATAAGAAATGTTTACTGCATACAGACTTCAATAACACAAGTTTGGTCTTTATATTCAAGGTTATCTTAGAATACAAACATCTCTGTACAGAAAGTATTGTTCGGAACTTCAAACCAAAGCAAATATTAGCATTTAATGTTTTGGCTGTTTAACCTTAAA
Source organism: Labrus bergylta (assembly GCF_963930695.1). Classification (NCBI taxonomy): domain Eukaryota; kingdom Metazoa; phylum Chordata; class Actinopteri; order Labriformes; family Labridae; genus Labrus; species Labrus bergylta. The sequence goes on from NC_089204.1 coordinate 23,157,659, forward strand.
CAGCGATGCAGCATTGCTTTTCTTACAGTCAAAACATCATTGTAACTCGTCAACAAAAGGCAGCAATCTTAGCTTTGTCAAGGGGAACAAATCGAAACGTAAAAAAAAAATGCTTTTGTGTTTTAGTGTAACAGCTAAAACGTTTTTAACAAAGGATTCAGGTCACCAATTTCTCTCTGGGTCTGACAGACGGAGAGTCTTCCCTCCTTGTCAAGTGCCTGTCAATTACATGTTAAAGTGTTTGCATGCACTGATGTCTCGTCGTGCTCCCTAAGCTCGATTGTGAACTCTGTGTCCAGAGTTAGAACTGCACTAATCCTCAAACAAGAGCAGCATTCATCGATACACAGCCCCCACGACAAGTAAGAGATTAGTCGCTGGTTGTAGATTAACTGAACATGCTTCTTGCTTTCTTATTTGCAGATAAACAAAGACAAAGGTCTGTTAACATTTATACTACATTCGAATGATTATTGATATCTACTTAACATCATTTAAAATATATAGTCCTGGTGTGGATTTAATACTTTACAGTTAAAAAAACAACTTTATCATATCTTTATATAATACTATTTTTCATACATGTAATTTAGTTTCCATACTAACTTTACTGTCAACAGGCCTTGTTTGACATTTCTGTTGTCTAACCACAACTATAGACAATACACAATAACATAGTGGTTATCATATAATCAATATTTTCTGACAGTAGGTTTCAAAAACCAATAGTCCACCTAAGAAGTGCTTTAATGTAGTAGATCATTACGTTTAGATCAGGTTTATAAGGATTTTTATAAAGATATAGACAATCCATCTAATCAGAGCTAGAGTCAGAGTGTTGGTCGATAAAAGAGGCGGGACACTCAAAGACAAAGGATTCCTTTATAATATGCATAAAGGTTCAAAGGCAAATGAGGTTTCAATGCTCTGTTGCATATCATTCACACATATTTAAATGTTAATTCTGAACAACATGATCAAGTCTATTCACATCTTTACTCTTACACTTAAATGTTTAAATAACTGAAGTGTGAAGTTCTTAGAATCCTTAGAGGTCATTTAGAGGTGAGCATCTTGACTCCAGATGTTAGCAGGCAGGATGACAATGATCCCACAAAATCTATTGTATAGTAATATATACATTTGTATACTTATTCACCTCTCAAAATCCCTGAAATCTTGATTATAATGTTGTTTTTTGTCTTTTAAATGTTATTCTTTTTCTGTTCATAACTGACAGAAAATGATCTTCCACGCGGAGTGAATCGTCCATTTATCAATGCAATCTTAGATAATTAATAAAGAATTCAAACTGTTTTGTCTCTCTGTCTTCATTTTAACCGACTCATTGTGTAAAAAAAAAGAAGCAGTAAGCTCCATGTGCATGTTAACTACCATTATTATTATACATTCAATACTTAAAACTGTTCCATGCTTTACTGAGTAAAAACCTCTTTTATGTTACTTTTTTCCCCACAAATCTTAAAGATACATCTGTGAGCTTAATCTAGTTACTTTGCAGATTCAGATCATTCTCATTGTGATGTATTATGACAGATGATACTCCTGCGGTCCACACACCAGATGCTCATAAATCATTGGTTTCCACCCTGGGATCTGGGGCCCCACTCGGAAGTGTAGCAGTGTGTAGCAGCCCCACTCTGACATCTCTCCATTAATGTATGTCCACGGGTCATGTTTGTGCAAGTGTGTGAGAAGCATGTTTCTCAATAACAGAGTGTGAAACAAGAATTTCTCACCTGGGATTAATTACATATGTAACATGTATTACACTTAATTTTATACAAGTAAAAATGTTGTGTGCATAACTTTCACTTGTGTATTTGTGGTACTTGTTTTTGTTTTTTTCTGCAGCTCTGAGTCTTTCCAGCTCTTGATGTGAGTCGTTACAATTAAAGTGAACTAGACATTCTCCGACACCAGCACGAGGATGATCATGCCCAGAGGTTAACATACAGTAGATGCCCCCAGTTGGTGTTTCTAAGCAGATTAATTGACGGCCGCCTGTCAGCAGAGCCGGTTGTTGCATAATTGCATGTGTTAATGACACATATGTACTGTAGTGGGTAAACGCAGCACTTGTTCTCATCTGTCAGCTAATTCAGTCATCTGCAGGAAAACACAATAGATTACACTTTTAAATGCTATGATGTTCATGAGATATAAGGATGAAGATTTGCTTTATACACCAGTCCTGAGCAGATTATCTTTTTTAGAATAAATAAAATGCTGCATGACGTGTACATCAGAGTCCCCAGACACTGAAGGACATATGGAGCTGTCAGCTGGTCTGAAGAGTCACTTCCTAAGCCGACACAAACGGATGTTTGCAGTTTGAGAGCACGTTATGCAATAATTCATTAGGAAAAGAAATGTCAAATCAAACTAAAAGAATAGTTATTTAATGCTTTATTTGACAGAAAATGCATCTATGTTAGACTCTGTATAATAGTTATGATAGACATGACACAATCAGAAACTTTCCATCCTTATACAACCAGGCCAGGATAAAAATGGACTAAAAACCTGACAGTGGCATCACTGTCACATACTGAAAAGACACAACCTGCTTAGTTTTGAGAGCGTTTTGTATTTATGTTTTCTCAAACTAGTTTTTAAATGTATCAACGATCTCACTCCTGCACCTCTTTCCAGATACGTTCATAGACAGGACAGAAAGGGTAACAAGAAGCATTGTGAATGGAAACTGTAACATACACAACGCAGATCTACATTTGGACAATCAGCTTTCTCCATCAAAGGCTGTAAACTCTGGAGCACATTACCACCTGAACTCAAAATAACTTTTACAAAAAGGTGAAATGCTGGCTGCAAGCAAACCAGACCTGTACCAATTTTAAATCGTATAATCTGAAATCTGTAATGTCATTTGGTTTACAGCATTTGTATTGTCATATTTTTTTATGTATTTGAATGACTCCTTATATAGTGTTATGTGGTTTTATGTGATCAAATGTCTATATTTTCACTTTGTTTGTTTACCCAAAGGCCAAACTAGCGACAAACATTGGAAATTAGCAATAGCTATAATCTCTCTGTGCAGCACCTAAGTTTCATGCACTGTTTTGAGACTGTTCATTTGCATCCGGCTCCTGAGAAGCAGCAGTAAACCAGTCAGACTGGAATCATTGCAGTGACACTGTAAATACACAGATAAAATATTCACTATTCTGACAACCACTATTAGTTACACAATACAGTACGTTTCTGTACTGTTTATAAAAGAAGGATTATGGAAAGTGGTTGTACATCTTGGTGGCCATTGCTCATCTATTTGATTAAACTATATAATCAGCAAATAAAACAAACTCTGACCAAACTGTAGAATGAGTTTAACAGTGGTAATGTTTGAGAAAAGCACTTTGAATAGCTAGTGCATTTTCCAGGGGTATTACCTTGTTGTGTTAAAAAAAAAAGAGACTTTTCTCTCTTCATAGATTATTAGTACCCAAAAGGATTTGTCGTCACAGATGATGTCATCAGATTAATCATTAAAACCACACAGACCAGAGATTTGACGTCACATAACTACTGGATTATATTATAGTTTGAATCCAAATATCTGGCAGGAGACCACAGTGTGCTCTTTTTTTCTTTTTTTTTTTGCCCTCTCTTACAATCAAACATATTCAGGTACTTAGAGTTCACTGAGGATTATGTCTGGTCAACCAGTGAAGTTTCATATGGGCTTTTTGAGCGGATTACTCAGCAACATGACCACGAGTGCAGGAGAAAGAGAGGGAGGCGAACAGAGTCAGGACTGTTCCAGAAGGAGAGGCGAAGTTATGATATGAATCTGCATTCCACTGAGCAATGTGGGAGAGAAAATAAAGAATATTACAAGGATTGATGAGGATACTTGTAACAAAAATATTGTTATATTTGCTCTGGCAAAACTGGTATATATCTGCTTCCTCTCCAGTTCACACAGATTTCCAGCTGACCGGGCCTTTGTCTGTCCATCATAACAGTTCATTTAATACAGGGTGTATCATGACTGTGAAAAGCTTTGGAAACGTTTTATAAAATCACAAATCTGGTGCTACTCATGTGGAAGGTTTGAATCAGCTATTATTCAATATGAAACCAATAGGATGAGAGTTTAAATCAAAACAACTAAGACTTGGCTAGTATATAAAGTCACTTAAGACATCTGTGTTTTATGCTGAACTAGAGTTCTTGATTTGGACGTTGGAATTAGATACTTCAATAAGTAGCCTACTGCTATGTTATATGTTTTGAGGCTATGATTGATTGCAGCATCCAGAAGCACTCTGGACTGTTCCTGTTTATACGGTGCTCTCGAAATACAAAATAATATGTCTTGCAATGTTGTGCTAATCTTAAGCATGCTGACAAGCTAACCGTAATAATAGCATGATGATGTTAAGAAGGTGTGAATCTTAATTAAGCATATTAGGGCTATGTCCCAGCATAGGCGTTAAATCCTTGGGAGGACTAACACCGAAAAACTTTGGTGTAATTTTCAAAAAAGTTATTCAAGCATGACATGTAAATAAATACAATCAATCATCAAAAATAAATCAATTAATCAATCATATAAGAGCATGGTAATGTTTAGCAGGTGCAAAGGTTACCATCCACATTTAGCATGCTACCTGCTAACATGTACAAAGTACCACTAATTACAAACATCAGATGAGGCTGATAGGAACGAATGAACAGGCAGTTGTTGGGCCATTAACAAGTTGCTCTTTCTCTCTGGTATGCAAGATGACTTTAACTTTGAAATCACTTTTTTTCTCTCTTTCGTTTAGATATCGAAACAACGTCGGCAGAAGACGTTATATTATTATGCTGCTTTACTAAAGCCTCAGAGAATCAAATAGGAAAAATGAAGCAGTCTATCCCGGTTCACCAACCAGCCTTTTTCTAAATCCCTCTTGATGTTATTCAGTGAGAGGTCTGTTGTAAACCTGAAGCACATAATTCTATCCAAACAACACCAGCCCCTCTGAACCTTCAGCAGAATCAGACTTGGATTCCACAAATTTGAGTTTGACCTAATGCCCAGCCGAGCTCGAACACAAAGTAATATGTTACTCTGCTGCTTCTGACTGACCACAATTTCCTCCATCAGTGATCTGTGAATGTTAGATCTGAAGCTGGTTACGTAACAATGACCCTATAAGACTACACGCACAAAAACACACAAAAACACATGCACATGCAAGCTCTTGTTCAGCAGCCTAAGGAAAATCAATGGTATTGCTGAACACAGATGCTTGTCCACTCAATTCATTGCATTTAATGAATGTGATGAAACAAATGGACATTTCACAATATTGTACGTATACATACAGTCTTAGAACAACAATGGACTACACCCTGAATACATTTCATATTTAAAAAAAAACATATTTGCTTAAAGCGGAGCTGCGCTTCACTGCTCTTTAGAAATCGCTGTTTTAATTCATTAAACCATTCACTTTGGCCAGTATACGCAGGATGATAGTCAAAACTTGACACTTCATTCACTCTAATTTACACTCACACATGCACGCGCACAAACACACACACACGCACACACACTACTACTACTACTTTGATTGGAACTGCAGTTTTCTTGGTTTTCTTAAAAGTTGCCATTTCTGTGTTCACATAGGAATGGTAAGCAATGTAACACTTTTTTTCAATTATGAACCTCTCCAGTCAGCATTGGTTGTAGCTGCACTCTGCTTTGATTAAATGAATGGATTTCACACATGGGGATGATGCTTTTAATCCATTCAGCTACACGGATTATACAATCAATCAACTTCTCCACTCTTTAAATGCATGCAGTCCAACCAAAGAGATATACTGTATGTTGTTCTAAATTATTTCCAATTTCCATCTAATTGTTGAGTTTGCAAAGAGGATACTTTGCCTATACATAGGCCTATACATTGTCCTCTTTATCCTCTTTCCTTTTCCTGTTGTGTTCGTCCTTCCTTCTCTCCTTCCTGCCTGGCATCAGCTGATTTAAAAGCCTGAGATACTCCTGAATCAGCAGGTTTTCACGACTACAAACTCTTGTTTCCTTTCTATTTTCCCTGTTTACATTCATTTTCCCTCTCCTTCCTTCCTCACTTGTATCCTTCTTTCTTTTCAATCTTTCAATCTAAATCTAGCAAACAGACTTTGAAACTGACATTGCTTGCCTTAACTTGACTCTTTGTTTATTTTTATAGATCACTCTTATCTCTACGTAGGTGTCAGGCTAACTGAGTTATTGCTGCATGCTGTTTATGAAAGGATTTCAACAGGTCTCCCAGCACTGTAGACAAAAGCTGGAATGCAAACAATGGGATTAAACAATCAGATAAACAAGGAATTTACGAGGAGTGTAAACACATCTCCGTCCTGCTTTCTGTCTTTCTACAGCAACAAGCAGCCTTGTGCTATTTCAGCACAATCTACACTTAGGATCCATTTCAGATGTCAGTCTGAAATAACACGAGAGAAACGAATCATATCCTTCAGCTCCCAGCCCACTTTCACTTTGAAAAAAACTCCACTACTTCATGTCTGGAAGCCTAGCTAGATCACAGGATTAGCTAACCACAACTCAGGCCTCCTTGTCTGCATCTCGTCCTGATAGCATCCAGCCAGCTAGTTTCCAGCATCCCAGTGTTCAGCCTTCAGTTCAACCCCTCCAAGTTAGATAGTTTCCTTACAGCCTCCCAGTTTGCTAGCTCCTCAGCTGCCAGCTTCTATCCATTTGTACCCTTAATCCTTTGAGCAATTGTAACATCAAACAATCTCTTTTGTAAGGTACCCACTTAGCCATTTTCTTTGGGTCATAGACACCACAGAAGGAGATGCGGTTCCAGAAATGGATGAAGACTCCCTTGCTGCCTAGTTAAAGAAGCTTCAACTGCCACCATTTTACCTGCCTCCCAAATAATAGCCTTGCTGACACCGGCTCTTGGTTCCCCCTCAATTGTCCCTAAAAACAACTTACCTGATGCGCTGTCATTTTACCCTGCCAAAACGCAGACTAAATTCTCTAATTAAACATCCAGAGCTTTCTTAACCCCAGTAGATGCCCCCACTCTGGTCCGGCCTAAAACCCTGCTCCTTGTCTCTGCAAACACGAAGCCTGATTCACATATTGCAGACTGTTACTTCGCTGCAGTAGTTCCCAGTCCCTGCTGGGTTCTAACAATCTCCTGTTCCTGCTCAGCTGCAGCTGAAGTCCCCATGTTTGTGCTAAGCTGCTGTTAAAGTCCTTCATTTCTGCTGGTTTGCAACAAGTCTAATGTTCCTGCTTTGCTGCAACAAAAGTATTTTGTTACTGCAGCAGCAAAAATCTGTGTTTGCACGTAGAAGTCACCCATTCCTACTGGTTTGCAGCAAAAAAAACCTCCCTCTTCCCGCTGAGTGTGAGGTGAAGCAGTCACCGAGGGTAATGCTTCATAAATTTGTCCCTGGCTGCATACGCTTGACTCTCAGTGTCCCAGCCAATGGGGACAGTTAGACAGTTCTTACATTTTCTTTCTCCGGGTGGGGGTGGTGGTCTTGTGACCTTCTGGTGGTGATCCAGCTCTGCTCTGCCCTTTGGCCATTCCCCTGAGGACTCCTGGTCTCGCCCTGCCTGAGGGCATCTGCTTCTTCTGGGCTGCCATTAGACATCTGCATCCATTTACAGACGTCAGTCTAACATACGCTAAATGCTTTGGTCTCATTGCTAAGGCTTTGCACTATATATGGGGCGGCAGTAGCTCAGTCTGTAGGGACTTGGGAGGGTTGCCGGTGTGGACCAGGTGTGCAGGAGCGCCTGCTGTGAGCAGCCCCGTCGCCCTGACATCTCTCCATTAGTGCATGTCCATAGGATCCTGTTTGTACACGTGTATATATTTCAGCCTGTGTGTGTTGCATGATTTACAGAGTGTAAAAACAGAACTTTCCCCTTGCGGGGATCAATAAAAGTAAATCTTATTAGGGCACCAATTGTAAAGTTGTGCACACTAAAACTAACAGTCCATAAAAGTCACTTTTTAATCCCAATAAGTAAAACGTTTACTAGTTTTAGTGCAGTTTTACAAAGAAGGTAAAGATAATAGATAATATCATTAGCAAGTATACATGTTTATGTAGTAAGTATACATATCTAAATATTAAACTTTGATTCTAAATATTTAGAATTGTGACATTTATAGAAATCTTGGGCAAAACAAGGCTCATAATGAACAGCCATCTACTGAAACTGCACCAGGATGAAAAATGGTATAGGGAGATGACAAAGATAACAAATAAGCTTAAATGTGATTAAAAAGTGACCTTAAAAAAATGCACACCAACTTTAGCAAACCTTTTATAACTACATGTGGAGAAATGTTCTGACAATTTTTGACGAGTGCAACTTTAAAATCTGCACCACATATTGCACGGCGGTGTCTTTCTGTTTCCACTTCTTGTCTGTTTCATTGTAGTTTTGGCATGGCAATTTCTCCCTGACTCTTCTGTCTCACGGCTATTGGGAATCATGCACAAACCCGCTCAACCTACTTACCTGCTGTCACTCCAGAAATTAACTCAGTGGGATTTCCAACCCGGATCTTCAACCACACAGAGTTTAAGGTGTTGAAAAGAACATTTCAAAACAACTCAGTGGTGTTATCTTTCATTCCCACCTGTTTTTTCTGCTGTGTCCTGGTATTCCCTGGACTGATAGAAATAAATACTTTGGCTACTGCACAAGAGTACACAGTGATCTCGCTTCTGGGCTTCTCACAAATCAGATCAGAATCATAAGGAAAGAACATATTTTTATGTTCTCACACAGTCAGTCTGAGGACAGTGCTGACTCAAATCAAGACGATACTAAAAACAGCAAAATGTGTATCCACTGCCTGTTTTTGTTTATCTTTGACTATTCATGTGTCTTGGTTTGCATGCGTGTGTTTGTATGCGTGTGTGAGAGAGAGAGAGAGAGAGCGAGAGAGCGAGAGCAGCTCCTCAGAAGCTTCCTCAATCAGTAGGGAGAAAAGTCAGTGTGCAGTACAAGTCGCACATTACATTGTCACATATTAAGACTAGCTGCACTCAATTTTTCTCCATAATTATACCTGTTAAACAACTCATAGTTATTGTTAATATCTTTAATTTGATTTCTTAGTATTGTTGATATTAGGATCTAGCAAATATTAGACTAATCATTTGTTTATGTTCATTCTTTTCTGTACTGCTTTGGCGAGATAGATTGCTGATCTGTAATGCCAATGAAGCTGATTTGAATTGAATTGAAATGAAATGAGATAAGAGAGAGAGAGAGAGCGAGAGAGAGAGCGAGCGAGAGAGAGAGAGCGAGCAAGCACAGAAGTCTCTTGAGTAAACCAGAGGCCAACAATTCAGAGTTCCGGCCTTCATGACTCCGCTTAAGCTTTCCAGTCACAGTATGTTCACTGAGGGAAATAAATGTGATTATCAAAGCTGTTATCGCACTAATGTGACGTAACTTCATCTAAAAATAAAACTGAAAATTTTTGAGCTCCTTTTTTGGTTAGATTCCTAACATTTATAGGCCGGATTTAACCCGTCTACGTCAACAAAGCTCCAGACTGGGAGGGTAATTTCTTTGAACCGTTTAAAAGAAATTGGAAGTGAAGCTTGACTTTGGTATTTTAAAGCTTAAGTTATTGCACTCTACTCAGGACCACTTTGTTCAAATCTATCTTTACCTGTGTAGCTGTCTGGGAGTTTGACATGTCTCTTATTCAGCACTGCACAAGATTTCATGAACTGCCAAACAATTTAAAAATCTATTTGAAATTTCCCAGTTTGATTTAAGTGGCTAACTTAGTGGCTAACCGTGTGTTTGCCTTGTTTGATTGTCCAAATCTTTCTTTCTTTTAAAAATAAAAAAAGACAACCAGAGCGTAGGGCTACTTCATTATTGCAAAAATCACAATCAACATTCTTTTTGGTTGATATTGAGATCACAATTATTAAACACAACTACTCATTCATTTTAGAACATCTGCATCACAAGCATTCATCGAACTTAAAAACTCTTAACACTTTATCTTTCTGACTGCTTTGAAAAAGGAAGCAATACATGAAAATAAATAATTGAAAAACTATAAATAAATGTAAAAAGGATGTACTCATGGCCAAAATATAATAACAAACACTTTACATTTACACATATGACAAATCTAGTGCAACACGGCCTGCAGAGCGCCATAATCATTTAATCTTGATGATCTTGTTTTCATGATCTCATATTCAATGAGAACCTATGGATACAGATAGATGTTGGGGTTTTTGTCAGTATATGTTAACTGCATTGTGGTGATTAGTTTTAGATTTCTGCACCTGTGCATGTTTGTGTGTGTGTGTGTTTGTGTGTGTGTAAGGCCCCAGTAGCTTACATTTATCATGAAGCTCCATAAGAAGCCTCTACTCAGGTGACTGTACCCCTGATGACTGTCGCTAATAAACAAAGCCCCTCAACAACAGAATGAGTGATAGTATTCTAAATGTTTAAATAAGGACGTACTATGGCAAGTATAACAAGATGACGTAGAAAATATGAGTAGTTGTGCTTCATCCGTTATTCTGTGGAAATGGGAATGGGTATGAGGACACCTAGTGGCTGAGCAAGAATATGTGAAACTTGAAGGGGAAACCGGCATGCAAATCCATTTCACTGTAACTTAAAGCAACAAGAGCAAAGCCCATAACATCAACACACAAATCTGCACTAAAGATGAGTGACAACATGATTCAATTTACAAGTAGGTTACTTTTCTCCCCCTTAAAATAACTCCAATTAAATACTGGCAACACAAACAAATGTATGCTATAATCAGACACAGAATAAAATATGTATAGTTGTGTCATTCTTTTAAGCTTTCAAGGGTTCCCTAATCAAGTAATTTCTCCCTCACCGGATGTCATTGATGTTTTTCTTCATGTGTCACATCTAATGTTGTGACTGCAGCAGAGTTTAAAAGCCGCAGAGACATTGTGTGTCGTTATACAGTTTTGTATTTATTCTGAAAGACTGAAAAAAGAGAAACTGAAACTAAGAAGACAAAAACATGATTCAGTTTCATTTGAGTCTTACTTTCTTTCTTATTTTCTAATTATAATCAACTGTTCACAGGTCTCAATATCTTTAAAAAAAAAAAAAAAACATCTCAAGAACTCCAATACAAGTGATTCAATAAATTCATTTCATTCATTAATTTCATGGATTGCCTATGTTGAGTCCATGTTGGTGACAATTGCTCGAACTCGCCGATAGATGGCAGCATTTAGCTTAATTTAAACCCACAGTTCACCCCTCCAGGTCAGTTTAAAAAAAAGCTCACGACGTTTTCTTCAAATATGGCCGTCATATGTTGCAAGATTTAATTACAACATAAGTATTCAGGGGGGGACGTCTTACAAAAATGTAATTAGAAAAATATATAAATGATGGGCAAAAAGCAACAATTAGGGAAAGTAAGAAAGAGACTGAAGAGGACAAGGACAGTGAGATAATAACTCCCCCCCCCACCCCTTCTGTTAAAACAGACCGTGTAGATGTGACAAAGTGACTTTTCCTTTGATAAGAAGTGAGAGTGCAGAAATCACTTTGCCCTCAGACTCGAGCACTGTGGCTTTATTGAGTCTAAGCACCTCGGCTTCCCAAGTGTCCTGAAAATACACCAAGATCTAACACAATGCAGGAAAATAATTAAAAGAAGAGAAAACGATGGACGTTTCAAAATATTACATTTCAGTTTGATCAATTCAACCTATAGAGGTGTCTTCTGTGGAGCTGTCCACTGGAGTGTGGTGCTGAAACGGATTTGTCCCTTTCAAGCGGACAGGAAAAACATTTTTATTTACAAAATTGTTCAAGATCGATAACTACAGGATTTATTTGAGCTCAAGCAGGGTTGAGCGAGAAGCGAAATGTGTGTAGTAATTGCAGCAGTTGCTTCGATGCATACAAACATACTCATAAAGTTAAAAATGTAATCGCAGATACAATAAATTAAAGTAGTTTAACTTCATCAAAAAAATGAGGCACGCATCTTGGCTCTGTTTTGAAGCAACTGACTGGGCAGCAGTGCGCACTCGGGATTTTGTATTTAATTAGCATAAAACATCTTCTGGAGAGCAGAAGGACCGTGCGTCACAGCCAACTGAGAAGATGGGAGGGGGGACACCTATGGGAGTCAACAAACTGCAGTGTGTATTCCTTCCACGGCCGACAAAAAGCAATCCGGCTGATGTGAAATGATGACTTAGCTGAGTGCGTTACAGGTGACAGGAGACAGCTGTGCGCGTCTGGGAGTAGAAGGGGCTCAGCAGACCGACCTAAACCGGCAAGTCCTCCGCACTGCGAGCTCGCCGTGAACCTCCAACCTGTGAGTGCTGTCCGGGACCAGCACGTCACCTGAATGACGGGATATGAGACAATGAAGCGACTAGGGACGGCGGGGATAAAACGACTCCAAGTCACGGAAGTGGAAAAGCGCGTGCGATGACGGACAGCACAAGGGACAGAGAAGAGGTAAAGCAGAGGAAAGTTGTCTAGCTCAATAGAAGGGCTCCCGGTGTTGGATAAGAAACCAGAATAAAAGACAGAACAGATGTGTCAAGCGTGCGTAATTCTCTAAACAACTCAAACGGGGGAAGCCGATTTATTTTCCAAAAGACACGACTCGAGCCAGAAGGGGAGAAAACAATGGAGCCGGAGGGGACCACAGAGGGACAAGCCACTAATTTGGCACAATCTGCCGCTTTAAAACTGTCCCAGATGAGCGAAAGAACTCAACAACTGGGTAATGTCATCCAAGACCCAGAGCGACAGAAACGGATTATTCTAGTAATAGTCTGTGTTGCACTTTTGTTAGACAACATGCTTTACATGGTTATTGTGCCAATTATACCCGATTACCTTGAAGGGCTACAGAAAGCCGCGGATCAGGCCCAAGCTGCTGCACCGCACACCAACTACACCAACAGCACCTTCCACAAAGCTGCCAAGGGAAACTTCGACCTTCAGATCGGTGTTCTTTTCGCCTCCAAGGCCATCCTGCAGCTCCTGGTGAACCCACTGAGTGGCCCGTTTATAGACAGAGTTGGGTATGATATCCCGCTCTTTATTGGTCTCAATATCATGTTTCTCTCCACCCTTGTGTTTGCCTTCGCTGAAAACTACGCGACCCTCTTCCTGGCGCGCAGCTTGCAGGGCCTCGGCTCAGCTTTTGCAGACACCGCGGGGATCGCTCTCATCGCAGACAGGTACACGGTGGACACAGAGAGAAGCAAAGCGCTGGGTATAGCCTTGGCATTCATCTCTTTTGGAAGCCTCGCGGCGCCCCCCTTTGGAGGTGTCCTCTACCAGTTTGCGGGGAGGCGCGTGCCTTTCCTGATCCTGGCCTGTATCTGTCTTATTGATGGGATATGCTGTCTGGCTGTGCTGAAACCATTCTCTAACAAAGAGAGAGAAAACATGCCAGTTGGCACCCCCATGTATAAACTTATGATTGATCCTTACATAGCCGTAGTGGCTGGTGCTCTCATCATCTGTAACATTCCTCTCGCCTTCCTTGAGCCAACTATAGCCAACTGGATGGAGGACACCATGCATGCCAGCCAGTGGGAGATCGGCATGACATGGTTCCCTGCCTTCTTCCCTCATGTCTTAGGTGTGTATCTGACTGTCAAATTAGCAGCTAAGTATCCTCACTTGCAGTGGTTTTACGGAGCTATAGGTATGGTGTTCATCGGCGCGAGCTCCTGCACAGTGCCAGCCTGTAAAAACTTTGGACAGCTCATGATCCCGCTGTGCGGAATCTGTTTTGGAATCGCCTTCGTGGACACTGCGCTCCTTCCCACACTAGGCTTCCTGGTGGATGTGCGCCATGTGTCCGTGTATGGCAGCGTATACGCCATTGCGGACATCTCTTACTGTGTGGCCTATGCCCTGGGGCCCGTGGCTGCTGGACAGATAGTGCACAACCTGGGCTTTGTGCAGCTAAACTTAGGCATGGGCCTCGCCAATGTACTTTACGCACCGGCGCTCCTGCTGCTGAAAAACGTGTCACAGATGAAACCTTCATTCTCCGAGCGTAATATGCTCCTGGAGGATGGCCCAACAGGTCTGTATGACACGATTAAAATGGAGCAACGAGAGAAAAAGAGGAAGGGTTTGTGTACAACGATCGACGAGAATGGTACTGAAACGTTTGCACAGAGGTCGTATTCAGAGGAGGAATCCTCCGGAGGAGAGTATGCGTAAAATTACTTTAACTGAGTGTTAAACTATCAAAGTGCCACTGTAGAGTTGTGTGCATTCTGTCAGATCCAATCAGTTGCTTAATACGGTTAGGATTATGTAACAGGCTAAATTATCCACCGCTTCTGGTGACAATCCCTGCGGGTATTGTCAATTCAAGTAGCTTCAAGCTTCCGCAGTAGAAAGGCGCGCGCTGGAGTTTGTTCATCTTAAAGTGAGAGTACTGTGATTGAAGTTTTGTTGAGGTAAATGTCAAGTCATTAACGGTAATTAGCACTGTATCAAAAACTGACTCATATCGTATTCAGGGATCATGTGTAAATGTATTTTAACAAAACAAGAGCTGTAATGTAAACGCGTCTTTCAATGTAGTATGTATTCATTTTGCCAGAGTTGTGCTGCTAAACTCAATATGCAATACTGACTGTGTGTTAAAGAGAGGAACAACAGATCGACATGAAGTAAAATCTGCATCTTGTTGTCTGTTCATTTTGTTTATTTTGAATCATGTATTTCTGGAATGCATAGCCTCATATTATAATCTAAGACTGTACATAGATGTATATTCATGTACATAATTAAATGAATATTATGTGAATGATACGGTATATGGACATCCTTTATTTGATGATTAAAATAATGCAAACCGCATTTTATAGTGCCGTATAACAATTGTTCTTTCATATACAGGTGAAGAAATACACTAACAAAAAATAACATCAAAATATGATGATGATGATCTGAGGAAAAGTTATAACGCACGGTTAAAAACACACATTTATGCACTTTATGCACCGCCTTAATTACAGAGGATATTACGAAAACTATTATTTATAACTATTCCACACTGAGATAGTTTACAACATACTATCTGAAATATTAAATAGCCAAGGTTTAATAATTAATCCTTAGAAAATACAACATCACCGAATAAAACATTGTTTTAAAACAGAACATTTTATTGTTTTTATTGGACCCTGAGGTTCGTATAGTGTTTAAAATCGACATTCTTTTTCCAGCAACTAAGCTAGTGTAAAACGTCTTTAAATATAACATGAAGAACAACGCGAACTAAATCGGTCTGTTGCAGCAAGGTGCAAGCAATGAATGCGCGCAGAATGTGCGCAAAAAGTGCTGAAAACTGATCGTAAAAAAAGATAAAGTCCGCGTAAAAAGCATCCCAAATGTTCTTCGGAACATCTTGGGGAATCTAAATGAGGTGGGGTGAAAATTATGAAATGCCAAATAAACTTCTTGGCGAATAGAAAGACTTATGGGAGGAGCTTAGCTGGCAGGAGGGTGAGGTACCCTCTCAGCATCTCTCCTTAGCCAGCGAGGGAGTTGTGCTCGTGCCATGAAGGGATTTTAAGACAATGATGAAGGATCCAAAGTGATGAAATCTGAATAAATTTATGGAAGAAATGGATTGAAGACCAGAAGCAAAAACTCCTAAGTGGAGTCCCGGGACGAGTTTCTTTTCTTTTTTTTGATTTTCTTTCTGGTGAGTACAACTATATACTAAGTAATTTTGTTATTTTTCCTCATGACAGGATGTTTTTTTTAATTTTGTTTTGCGACAGATATCCTAAAGTGATTGCGAACACCTGCTTAAGCTTCTTGTATTTTATATCTAAAATCTAAAATATCCCCACAGCAGTGCGACGTTTAAAGACAACGTCCTTTAATTAGACAGTTATCGAGACTGACTGTTGTTTAAAAAGCACTTTTACATAACCTTGTTTCTGATATTATTCTGCTTGTGGAAACAGAATCTTCCTCTCTGCGCCGCCAACATGCCAGTTCTGGACCAAGACCCCTCTAAAGATTCAGGGGGCAGTGATGTAAATATGTTTTATTTCACTAAATTCAATAAATTAACATGTGGTCATTATATTACATGAGATAAATATTGTTTAACAGTCAATAAGAATTGTTAGGAATATTAATGAGTGATTGGAAAGGGAATGAAGGTATTATATTCTATAAAAATGATTACTAGATCATTACATTTTAATTTAATTTTGTCTTATTCAGTGTAGAGTGAAGATAATTATTTGCAAATTGTGGCTGTTGTTTTAGTATCACAAATACTTGAGTTACTTTTTAGTTTGTTTGTATGTATTAGTAAAAATGATCTAATGTCAGTGTCGGGGCAGTCTATCAAGGTTTAAATGCTGAGGTGTAGTCGTGAATTAAGGAAAATAAACGCACAGCTTTTTAGGGTTTACTGAGATTTTTTTCGCTCTTCATCCTACTCAGGGTCTCCCTAAGCTGCCTCTCCCAGCCCTGAAAGATACACTGGACTTGTACCTGAGGTGTATGAAGCACCTGCTCACAGAGGAGCAGTTCAACAAAACCAAAATCATCGTGGAGCAGTTTGGAGCCCCTGGAGGAGTGGGAGAGCTACTGCAGAGCAAACTTGAGGAGAGGAGGGAGAACAAGGCCAACTGGGTAAAAACAATCCTCTGGTTTAAAATGCACATGATGACTTTAAAGCTCCTGTGAGGAACTTACAGTTTATGTCCCTTTTGGCTGACCTTGTGGACAGAGTGTTATGTCTTTTCTCACTGCTGATCTCCTTCTGAACCTCTGTTATTTAATGTTTTCTGACAAAAATATCATCCTTCTTTATTTTTAAATGTCTAAAATGCAACTCACAATGATTCTTTGGCATTTTAAAAAGGCTGTTTATCGCTAGCCTGACTCCTACCCAACAGCAGGGACAACAGGAATTAAAATGACTTCAAAGAAGTAATCAATGTTGTTGCTGATGGTCCGGTTTGATTTTATATCATATAAAGTAGTAACAGAATCTATCTCTGTCTTTTCATTCACCAGAAAAAACTCCTCACAGGAGCTTTAAGTAATTGTTCCAAAACAAGTTGCTTTCAACTTTTTTGCAACACAAGCATCTTGATGATTACATTCATGGATGATAAATACACAGGTTCCTTTATTGTAAAGAGAAGACTAACGCTTTGGCAAATAAAAGTGTGAATACAAAAAAGAAATATGTGATATTGTTACATTTCTGATATAAATACAAATATAGAATCTAGCAAAAATATTGATTCAGATGACACAAGTCTCAAAATGTCATGTGACATTGAATCATATTATAGGTCTGGTTTACCTAATTTTTCACATCAACACAGATGTTAACAACCATGAACAGAATTGGAAAACATTACCAATACAAAGTCTGCCTTTGAAATGAATTGAATTCAATCCATTTCAAAGTGATTAAGTGTATTGTTCTCTGAGTTTGTATTGTTTTCCCCACATGTTTGCCATGAGATTACATTTTCTCTTCATGTGAATATTTTCCACTGCAGGTGTATGAATACTGGCTGAACGACATGTACCTGAACAACAGACTGTCTCTACCCGTCAACTCCAGTCCTGTGATGGTTTTCCCCCAGCAGAACTTCAGGGCTCCCATCGACTCTTTAAGGTGCCAGACACTGCACAACCAAAACAAAATAGGTCACCAGAGGAACAGCCCAATGTGATCTTTTTTTTCAGCAGATCTCTTGTTTGTCATATTCTATAAAGGAACAGGATTTTATTGCATCATAAAAATGCAAATATCCACCACTTGACAGGCATTTTTTGGGATTAAAACGTCCCGAGGAACTGAGAAATGACAGTCAACTGTGTCGGCCGGCTTTGATTGATTATAACAAATTGAACACTTCCTTCTACACGTTGACAGATAGGGTCATTACGTTGAAGACCTGGAGGGCTGAGAGGCTAGGTCAGGCTACTCATGGTGGCAAGGTTAATAGACAATGTGGACTGTGCTTTAGTTAACATCGTATTGATTTGTGATTGGACCTTTAACCAGGTGATTTACGTGTTGCATTTAGACAGTTAAGTGTAATACAGGGACACAGAGATGCAGAGAATTATAACCACAGGTACATAGAGAGAAGAAGTGCAATACACACAGTGTATGTTTATTTTTAAAGCATGATACATTGTAAAGTTTTCCTTTCTTAGGTTTGCTGCACACTTAATTTCTGGAGTTTTGGAGTACAAGACTCTTCTTGATGCGTGAGTTAAAGTGCAATAAAAACACAAATTAACTTGAGAAAATCAATCACATCTGATTTGTTTACACGCATGGTTAATAAGTCTGACAAAGTGTGTGTGTCTGTGTGTAGACGGGCCCTGCCTGTGGACTACGCTCGGGGTCAGCTGGCTGGGACGCCTCTGTGCATGGAGCAGTACTATCGCCTCTTCACCTCTTATCGTCTACCGGGGCCTGAGAGGGACACACTAGTGGCCCAGGAGAGCAGCGTGATGCCTGAACCTGAACACATCATCGTGGCTTGTAAAAACCAGGTCAGACATAATGATTAAAAAAAATAATCCAAGGTCATCACAGACTAGTTTCACATTCATTCCCAAAAATAGAAAATCTTTCAAACTTTTCTGAGGATTTCTGCTACAACACACAGTCATCATCTCCAACTGGAGTTTACTTTAGAGCTACAACAATCAACTGGTTGTGCATTTAATCAAAGTTAGAATAAATCACAAAATATTCTGGTGAATGTTGTTTTTAAAATTTTCAAGCCAAAATGTGAAATGATTTCAGCGTCTTAATTATAAGGATTTATTGCTAGTCCTTGGATTTGAGTTGTTGGTTGGACAATAAAAAAGCAATTATAAAATGGCACTTTGGGCTCAAACTAATTGTGGTGCTCATTTGTCACAACCTGCCTTTTATAGCACTTAACACACCTGTGTAGGCCCATGTGATTATGCTGGGTGAAGCTGCAGGTGAAACATGTTGTTCGCTCACAATAAAGTGACAGTTAAGTAATCTTCAGTGGGTCACGGTTTATTTATTTCTCTGCCTTCAAAAGTCTTAATGATTTCTTTTGTTTATTCAATAAATCAATTAGCAAATTAAATCATGACCAAAATAAACATTAGTTGCAGCCTTTGTCAGTAATTGTTAGAGCTGCAAATAACACTTTCAGGATTGTGTTGTCGAAGACATTTAAGTAAGCCTGACAATTAAATCCCAAGTCCACTATGTTTGTTTGTTTTCTTTTCTTTTCTGGGAGATTTCAACCATACGACAGGCTGTCTACATCAGGAGAACAAGACACAACTTTCTTGCTGATAAAAGCTAAAATAGCATGGATACATTCAGAATAGATCTCCTAATGATAGACAGAGAACAACAGTAACAGTGACAGTTTCTCTTAATTACTGCGACAGCTAGACTACACATTGTGTTTTTGTTGCAGCAGAACATATGGATCATCACTGAATTGTGTCTGCTGGTAAACAGAATCTGAGGGCATGAGTGATTATCAGCAAAACCCCGCTGACAAGTTCTCTCTTCTTAGATAATTATCGTTAACACGTGTGACATTTGGACTCAGCAAGCAACCTTCAGCACTGCCACAAATAAAGTCATAAAACAAGTAAAACAATTAAAGTGTTCACTATCACCAAGTCTTTTAATTAGACCAGTAATGGACCAGAACTGTACTATTCAGCCACTTTGTAAATAGCAGGTATTTCAAAAATAACTGAATGTGAGGATAAGAACAGCAGATCTGGATGCATCTTAACACAGGTTAGCTGTAAGACTGTCTTTCAAGGATGAAGACCAAAGAGACTTAGGATGGAAGTGGAAATCCTTCATATCAACCTTTTAACATTGGCTGTGATGAAGGGGTTTGGGGATTCTGCTGCTGTTAAAGAAGTCATTTGGAGCAACAACAAAAAACTAAGATGACATTGGTCCATTACTATCTGTAATAATCATCCAGCACAGATTACAGGGGAACATCCTGGTTAAAGTCTGATATGTTATCTGATGTAATGAAGGATTAGTTATGATGTAGTATTGGGTGAGGTCTTACCTCAAACTAAAGTTAAAACAGATGGTTTGGGTAAACAGTCTGCTTTTTTTGGTCCAATAGGTCGACTTATGTGCTCATTTTGGTGTACTGGCCCTTTAACTTAGGGTAAAAAAACAAGAAGAATTGCTATTACAATATGGGAGTATAATGTTGAAAGATCTCACTGGAAATGGAAACCTGGCATCATTTTGACTTAAGTTGTATTAAAACAGATTTATAATTCAAGCCTCTGTTTCCCCTAAGCATGAACATCCTACTAGAGGAAAGAATCCCAGCTAATGTTAGAGTAAGACCTCAGGGACGAGCGCATTGAAACAGCTTGTGTCCATGTGAACCTCTGTCCAGTTCTTTGTGCTGGACGTGGTTATCAACTTCCGCCGACTGAATGAGCGAGACCTCCTGACTCAGCTGGAAAGGATCGCAAAGATGGCTGAGAGTGAAGAAGAGCGGCTGCCACCAATCGGTCTGCTCACTTCAGACGGACGCACAGAGTGGGCAGAGTCTCGGAGTGTGCTAATGAGAGGTAATAAAAATTAAAGTCCCTTCAACAATTTTTTATGGAAGTCCTAAGCGGACATATTTCCATATTTTCCTCAGTTTCCATGAAATTACCAGTAAATTCAGGTTGTTTTTTCCAGATCTGGACTCATTTCTAATGTTATCTCGATATTATAACGCACGCCGTTCTACCATGGTAACGGGTTAGTTAAATTCTGGTTTTGAGAAAACGACTGAAATTAACACGTTAATACGAGAACAACAGCGTTCTAATCCTGAGATGACAAGAACAATTAGAGGAGATCTCAGGACAATCACCAAAATTTACTGGAAATCTGAGTTATATAATATGTATGGATGCATGTCTTCTTAGGACTTCCATATTATCCCACTAAATTGACTTTTTTTCAATGCGTTACTCTGTAGAGTCTACTAACAGGGACTCTCTGGACATGATCGAGCGTTGCTTGTGTCTGGTCTGCCTGGACGAGGCCACAGGACCGGAGCTATGCGACACAACGCGAGCCATGTTGATGCTGCACGGCGGAGGAGTGGCCAAGAATAGCGGCAACCGCTGGTATGACAAACCCATGCAGGTTAGTGAGTAAAAACAAGCTTATAGAGCAAACTAAATGTTGTTTGTTTCACATTATGTGTTCTAATTTTCCTTAGAGAACTGATTTAACAACTGCAGTTATGGAAAAAACTAATAAAGTATGGATGAAAACAATGAAGATGAAGGATGAATACTGTTCAACAGGATTTATTTACTTACTGAGGAAAAATAACACAACTAAATGAATTCACGCTCATTTCTCAAAGTGCATGAGGATGTAATTAGCCAATCCCATGCCAAATTAACAATTCATATTTTAAGAAATGAGGATGCAAATTGACTGTTCCCATTGGATTACAAGCCTGATGTTATTAGCATGAACTTTGATGGAGATGTTTTGATAAAGAATTCAGATTACTTGAATGGATTACATGATTAATATTCCCTTCATAGAGAGTCTGAGGCGTCTTCTTTAATAAATTCTTCACTGCAGGGTGAGGAGATCCAACATGCAGCAGAATGCATGAGCATGGCATTAAAGTGCAAATGAATTAGATGTTGGATAATCTAGCTTTGCAGTTTGGTTCAACTCATGAAAATACCACTAATAATATCATGACTGTGTCAGTTTGTCATAGGAGCTGATGGCTGCTGCGGAGTCGTGTGTGAACACTCACCGTTTGAGGGAATTGTCCTGGTGCAGTGCACAGAGTACCTCCTCAAATACATGTAAGAACTTCAATGCAAACGTGGATGTGATATTTTCTTGCATGCGCTTTGAAGAACCCAAATAAGACTATTAGGACTACTAGGAGAATGCCAGGTGATATTTTATTCCCATGATGCATCAGGATTGGCAGCCCATCAAAGCTGGTCAGAGCCGCGAGTGTGAGCGATCTGCACGCGCCGCGCAGACTCCGATGGAAATGCACTCCAGAGATTCACAAACTCCTCGCCTCTTCTGCTGACAAGCTACAGAGGTCTGGCTTGATTTTGCTATCTGTACAATCAAAGAAGTGAATCAAAGCTTTTCTCTAAATGTTCCTTATATGTCCCTAAAAGGTACTATTGAGAGCATCTTTTAAAAAATCTACATGAGTTTTATGATATGTGTTTGATTTTAAGGATTTTAACAAACTGATTTAAACATTTTTGGAAATTAGATCTAAATTTTTGCTCAAAATGTCTTTCTGTTGGTTCCTGTATAAGTGCTTGAGTTGAATGCCTTTAGCTTGAAGTATGATTTATTATTTTTATCGCAGGCAGGTAAAAAATCTTGACATGAATGTCCATAAATTCTATGACTACGGGAAAGAGTTCATCAAGAAGCAGAAAATGAGTCCAGATGCCTACATCCAGGTTGCCCTGCAGCTGGCTTACTACAGGTGAGATAACTATGACTGTAAAGGATTTTCATACATTATATTTCCACTAGGCTCACAGCTACAAGGCTTTCTGTTTTTGTGTTACTCTAGATGTCATGGCAGACCAGTGTCGACCTATGAGAGTGCTTCTATACGACGTTTTCAGGAAGGCCGAGTGGACAACATCCGCTCAGCCACACCAGAGGCCCTGGCCTTCTCCAAAGCAATGACTGATGGGAAACCCAGTGCAAGTGTAAGATGTTTTAACAACGGAAACAACCGTTATACAGTTCAGTTTTAATTTAAACTACTGACGAGTAGAATCTCAGTTAAGATAATCGTGTTTTTACATCACTTTATTGATTTTCAGCTGTTTCTCCAGGACGCAGAAAAGATGGAGATGTTACGAGGTGCAATAACTGCCCAGACAAAGTACACCATCCAGGTAACTTTTCTTCCTCTATATTTCTATTACAATCTTTACTTTGATTTCTCAAAAAAGAAAAACACATAACACATCTGTTCTTTCTCATGTCCAGGCTATTACAGGGACGGCAATAGACAATCATTTAATAGGACTAAGAGATATTGCACAAGAATTGAAGATGGAGAAGCCAGAGATGTTCAAAGATGAAGCCTATCTCATCAGCAATCAGTTCATCCTCTCCACAAGTCAGGTACAATCATCTGATTTTAAAATACTAAACTGAAACTATACTCAGTCTGAAATGTATGTAAGGCGTGAGCTCTTCCCTGTTGAAAATAGCTGCATTGTATAATTTATACCAGAATTTCCCAGTTGGGTATCCATGAAGTAAATGTATCCAAGTTCATCTATTAATCTACCTATCTGTGGCTCTGGAGGGAGCCTCCAAAGGTCTGAGAAATATCATGTCATAAATGTCATCAGGGTTTTCTAAGCTGTTGCTTTTGACTTTTAAGTTTTGGCAGATAGCTTGCTTTACAAACGATGAGAGTGATGTTTTAAAGAAGTTGGCATTAGGAGGCAAAGACAGGGCTGCAACTCATGACTATGGTCATTATGCATTAATCTGCAGAAAACCTTCTCAATGCATCTATCAATTATTTAACCCATAAACGATCACAACATCCTGAAACGCAAGGTCATGTTGCCCGGATGCTAGCTTTGACTGACTAACAAGATGTTTGCATATTAATATGTACAAGAAAACTTGATTAAAATATTAAAAATTATTTCTGCAGCACTAAACAAAACACTAGAGATATTTTAGTGTAAAATGTCACTCTGTTATTACAGTCAATGCTGCATTTGAGGTTTTTATTTCATTTAACTCACAAATTTACAACAGACATTTATCTGAACAATGTTTTCACACTTCTCTACTTGCAGCCATATCTGATCACACAATCAGAACTTTAAATAGTTCAGTTCTGAAATATGTGCTCTTGCTTCAGGTTCCTACGACTGTCGAGATGTTCTGCTGCTACGGACCCGTGGTTCCAAACGGATATGGAGCTTGCTACAACCCTCAGTCGGACCACATCATCTTCTGTGTGTCTAGTTTTCGTGACAGCCCACAGTCGTGTTCAGCAGAGTTTGTAAAATGTCTAGTGCAGGGACTCCTGGACATGAGGGATCTGTGCAATAAGTTCAACTGCAGCTCCTCTACCGGGCAAAAACAGGGTCAGACGCTGGAGACCAACATGCAATCGGACAAAAACTGGCAAATCAAAGTGCCGCAGAGACCGACAGACCTGAGCAAGAATCAACAAACACTGCCTCAGGTTGTGCTGAAAACACCTGGGCAGAGTACCGTGGAGGCCCAAACCCAGACGCCATCACAAGGAGAGACACAAGCTTTGAAGAATGGAAGTAAATAAATAAGAAACTCTCTGTGCAAGAGGAAGTATTGGTGGTGTGAATTTAAGTGTGTTTTCTTTGCGTCTCTGTGCTGCAATGACTTGAGTCATTTATGAAATATTCACCATTACTGTGAAACAAAAAGTCGCGTAAAGCTGTTTTATTGTTAACTGTATGGTCAAATGTATCAAGTGCTGATGATAATCTATTAGAGAATATTAGAAGTGTGTGCTGTTGTCAAAACAAATCAAATATGTAGTAGTATCCAGGGTGTCTGTCAACAAAGAGTAGGTAAAAATCAGCCAAAGAAAAATAGTAAAGGTATTGTTTGGTGATGGTCAGTGGTACAGTCAAGGTTTGTGGGAAATAAGGTTACGATGAAAACGGGGGGGTGAATATATATACACTCAAGATTAATTTTGTCTTGTTCATGTTGGAATCATTTTGTCAATGGAGCCTGTCAGTCACGCTGACAGAGCAGAAATTGTCTGTGAGTTATGATAGATGGCTTATTGTCTCACTGTATGTCAACTTGCAAATCGCATGCTGCTATCTACGGACTTCAAGAAGATTATCGTACACGATAACACTAGAATCTTCGATGCAATAACCACTTGTGTTGACTTTAATTGTTGTCTATTGTCCCACCTATTAAGATAAATGGTATGTATATTTCAGAAAATATGTAGACATTTAGTTTTTACTGTATTGTAATCCATATACTGGGACTCAAACTGTGCTTGTGTAAATAAGAAACAAAGATATAAGGGAAGCGTTTATGTTTATCAAAGAATGTAAAGTCTTATTAGAACTGTGTAAATGTACATTTTTGTGCAAATATATCAACTGAGTTATCTATTTTTGTATGATTTTGTTTGTAACCTCATGTTACAGGGTGAAAAAGTAAATTTGAGTATGAAGTTTATGAAACTTACAAACCAGAGGTGATCACTGTGTTTAAGACCGTCTACGTATTGTATTTATGGAGTATATTGCAGATTAAAAGAAAGTCAAGGCCATTTCAATAAAGATATATGTATACTTATTTGCACTTGTAAAATATGTACTGAGCTAGTGTTGCATGGAAAATGTCACCACACCCACTTAAAAGACGTTGAAGTAATTAAGCATGGTAGAATTAAGTGAAGGGTCACATTGTGGAATCAGTTTATTTTTAATTTGATGTGAGAGACTCTAACCTACTATTATCAACACTGCAAAATCAACACTGCAGGAGATGAATGAGAAGTTTTAATATTTTAAAACAGAGTAGCTGTTAACAGCGATGTGTTGTAATAAGTCCAAAATATAACAGCTTTTTAATTTTCTAGTCATAACTACAACCCTTAGAGACATTTTTGGGGTAATTGACAGACTTTATCTACCTCAGCTTTGTATGTTAATGTCGGCTATGTACTTGTTTTCAAGGAGTATGCGTTAGCAACAGGTGCATAGGTGTTACTGTTACTTAGGTGACTGCTGACTACATCAAACAATGCCGAAACTAGCGCGTGTGACACTTTGCCACGGACCTTATGAATCCAGCGGAGTCGTACAATACCGGACCTTCCGTCTGCAGGGTCTTCAGGGTATGTTTCTCGACCGCATGTTGTCTCAAACGTCTTGACTGTTTAAGAAGAGGTCAAACATTGTCCGTTCAATATACCTGCAGCCGCTCTGAGAGCACGCGGGCACCAGTGCGTCATGGAAGAAACGCGCGAGTGGAACACGGTGGAGCTCGTGGTCAACGGGGAGCTCGTCTTCAGCTGTGACACAAAGCAGCTGGAGTTTGGTGAGTTTAGCCAACTTTGACTGAAAGCAGGACTGACTGTATTGTGATGTCACAGTGTGATGTGAGCAGAGTGGCAGCGTGGAAAAACTAAAGTCTGTTGTGCTATTTTACTCCCAAGGTGGAGATGGAAAACTGGATCCTGTTTGCATAGAAGCTGTAAATGCTGTGGAAGATGCTTACTGAAGAAAGCAATCCATCAATTAGAGAAGAAACAAACGAACAATAATAAATAAATAAAATAAAACACACATGTGCATTTGATTTTTTTCTTATTCAACAACCAATTTTATACAACTTTTTAATGTAAATGTAGGCATACTCATGGATTTTTATTTAGATTGCTGCATGAATTCAACAGTGTTGTTTGTTATAGGCTTTTACTGCTCAAACTACATTACTGCAAATGTGACTGCCTATGGGCCCACCTCAATTAGGCACATTCGCAGCATGGCATGCTACTTAGCATTTATAACTTTATGTTGGCTGTTTGCAAAATGTATCCACCAGTACTATTAACAAATCTTGAGGATCAGTCAATTTTAAAGAAGAGGCAGTACAAATATACACAGATTTTTTTATTGATGTTCACTTTGAGCTCACATGGTCATGTGTACTTTTCTTTATAATTCTTACGTTATTTTAAATTACTTTTTAACTTAATGACACACATAAACATGTTTTTATGTTACTAACATTTGTTTCAAGTGATTTCAGGGTTTCTATGGATAGGACTAACCTGGTGCTGTGTGCACCTGAGAGATTAGGAGTGGACAGGCCAAGTTGATGCAAAGAGAGCCAGGGGAGGGGTTGGCTGTCAATAGTCGGCTAATAGCCTCCCATGGCAACTCCCCATAACTCTGGACTTGTTACCCTTTGTATTTGTTTCATTTAAGCAAGTCTATGAAGGTACAACAAGCAGGCGAGACAATACGAAATGAAAGAAAATTGTACTAAAAGTAGAGCCACTAAGAATAGAAATCTGAATAAATGTAAACCATACAGCAATGTCTATGTTAAGAATAGCTAGCCATAAATTAGTGGTCATTCCACAATGCATCAAACATCATCTGCAACAGAAATCATGACAAAGGCATGTGATTAAACTTAAATACAGATTATTATGTGTTTTATTACTCCGAGTAAGCACAACTCCATCAATTTGTGCATAAATTCCCTGCCCCCCCCAGCATATGAAAATATTATTTCCTTTAAAAACCTAAAACAGAGAGATTGACAACAGAATATAATGCTAATTAAAATATTTAAATAAGCATAATAAGCTTTGTGCATGGCATATATATGGAAAGGTATGCTTCAGTGTGGCATAACAACAGGATGCATAATTTCAAGGAGCATTTTCCAAGCAAAGTGTTCACTAATATCAGTTCTTCAGTTCTGTTAAACGCCTGGGAACTCCAACATGACAGCCAGGCATCAGAATTTCTCTCAAAGCAGCTAAGGCTTTTCTGTGTTTACGTGTGTGCATCCCTCAGCCTCCTAAGAGGAAGCTGGGCCGTATGTCCTAAGTAAAAAACATGGCTGCACATCTCTGAGCCAGCTGGCTCATGTCTCCTGGTGAAGTGAGGTGTGACAATAAATACAGACTCCATCACGAACAGCTAAGGTAGCCAAAGCAAAAGCAGGCACTAAACCTACTGAGGTGTTACATTTCAGAACAGTCTTCATACCTGTGATATGTATTTCACATTCATTGTTTAAGTACACCAGTTGGTGTTCTGTGTGCGTCTCCCTGCTACTAAAAATATCCATACAAATCAATACATATACAATACATACAAGTAGTCATATACTGCAGTGAGTAGTACTAAATATACTCCTACAGTCATTGTCACAAAGTGATACAAAGTGTCAGCTATTGCTACGTCACCCATCAACTAGGTGAAAATCCGGTTTGAAATGTTATATTAAAGTTTTTTTTAAAATATTTACTAAAAACAAAAAAAGTTGGAAGTGCAGCACTATTTAGGGGCTGAAAATGTATGTGTGCAGTTGTTTCCAGACAATATGTACTTGTAGGTAAAAAACTGCAGTTCTTCTGTTTGCCCTCCTGAAGGCCCTCTGCTGAAGGGTCCTATCTCAGTCAAGATTATCAGGATTTATAAGGTTAAAGAGGGTGAAAGTGTGGATATCTAAATACAGAAAAGATAAATTATATATCTTAATGAATTACTAATGATAGGACTAACCCTAACCGTTGTAGACGGGTAACTCTGCATAGTTGGAAGACTAGAGTGACCATTTTTTGCCTTCTCTTGTTGTTGTTGTTGTTGTTCAAGTTGTGCTTTAGGATGCTTTTCACATAACAGGTAATGCAGATCATGAAGGACTGCAAGCTAGGATTAGACAGGAGTCAGTGTACTCAATGTAATGTGTCCCTAAGTCAAGGCAGAACAAAGATCCTTTCATGTGACATAGTAACCATCTCTAAACAAAATGCAGTTTTCTTCACGTGCGATTCAGACTTATCTTCTTAAAATTATCTTTAGCAACAACACAACACTATGTTTAAGATTGTCACAAAGCTGAAAGTGTTTAAAATGTGCCACTATTCCACCCCAAGACTTAATAAAAAACACCATGGTGGTTGAAGATGAAATTGCACCTCTAGCCTGCCTCTTGTTGCCCGCCTGTTCCAGTTTCTCAATTACAAGTCCTTTCCCTGGAAGGCGCTCAGGTTGAAAGCTGTGTCCATGAACCTCTTCAGCTCATTGAAGTGGGTGGACTTGTTTCCTGTCGCAGGAGCAGCTGCTGGATCTCGTCCTACATACCTGAAAGAAATATATCACAGGAGTTAATATCCTTCATTTGTGTCTTATATTGTTCTGTCATTAAACATTTTAGGTGACAAGTTAAGAGAAACCCTTACCAAATGGGTCTCTTGTTTGCCACTACTGTTAGCAAACGTGGCCGGACGTAATCATAGTAGCCCATGTTCTTGTGCTCCTCCTGACACCAAATCAGCTCAGCATTGGCATACTTCTCCACTTCTGCTTTGACCAGGTCAAACGGGAATGGAGAGATCTGAGGGGATGTTGAAAAAAATGATAAAAATGTTTTACTCTCATTCCAAAATCCATTATGCATGGCATGGTCGGACAGAGGACATGGATTAAACACCTGTTCTAGTCGTGTGATGGCAATATCTTCTTCCAGTTTTTGCACTTTCCTCTCTTTAGCCAGTTCATAGTAGACTTTCCCAGTGCAGAAAATCACCCTCTTCACTTTGGCTAGACTTTGACTGGCAGGGCCCTCCTCTGGGATCAGCCTCTTGAATTTAGTGTCTGCAGACGTTGGGGATTATAATATGTTACCTATCACTGTAAGACAACATGAATGATGGATTCTTAATTCAGGTTTTACAGAGTTCAAGTAAAACATCACCTTTGGCAAGATCATCAAAACTGGACCTTGCATCGGGATGCCTCAGCAGGGACTTTGGAGTGAAAATAATCAGCTGTGAGGGGGAAAAAAAACGAGAATGTTTCATTTAGTGACAAACACCAGATTGATCCTGTCATCCGTATCTTCTTTGTGTGCTTTGAAAAACTCCAGAGATGAAAGTTTTTATATCTTTTCACGCTAATTTGTTGCCACCATATAGCATGCAACATCAGCGTTGGGAAAACAAAACATTTCTTTAACAGTCAAATAAATAAAAACCCTTCGTGCTCAGCCGACCAAGTCCAGAGTTTAAGAGTTTTTCAGAAAAAAACAAACAATATTATCCCCTATTGGCCCCCTCGCTAATTTGCTCAGGAAGTAATTTTCTCATGCTTCATGAAGCGTTGCATTTATATGCGACAGGGGATCAGTTGAGACACTCGCTGTGGCTGAAAACTATGTGACTGAAAAAAGAAGTGTACATATACAAAAAAGGAGAAATGCTCTACACCCCAAAAAGTTTCTAAGCAAACTACTTATACTTTAGGTGTTCAAATGACTAATTAAGAACACACAGAACCTTATGGGTTCCAATAATAGATATGATCTTAAATGAATATAGAGCCAACTATTTTTATGTCAACAGTGTACAAGAGAGTTATGACACGGCAGTCATTTTACTCCAATACACACACTCAGTTTGGGAATCTCAAACGCTGTTGTAATGATGTCGTGCTAATAAATGTAAGTTCTTCACCAAATCATTAACAGTTAACGTCTTTGGTGGTACAAATTCAGTGCCACAGGGTCATGTTAGGAGTGAAAACATTTGAACGTCCCAGCTGTTAAACTGCGAGCTAGCAAGAGACTGAATGCTAACTGTAGCCTAACTTCTAATTGTGTTTTCTGATACAATTACGATTTAAAAAACAGACTAAACTCAGATACAACATATTTGATTACCTATTACCAACAGACAAGAGGTAATGTAAGGATTTAGCCAAGTTCATTTAGCGTTACAGCTAGGAAGTAGTGTTGTAGCCTACAGAACAAAATTAAAGGCAAAACTCCCTAGCTAATGGTAATATTAGCATTCTGCGACTGTTGCCACCACACATTGAGAAGATTTCATCGCTATTCTTTACGTTAGCTAGGAAAGCATGTTGTACCATATGAAAGAAAAAAACGTCCTAGCTAACGGTAATACTAGCATTTAACCACTGCAAAAGTAGGGGGTGACAGAAAGCAAACATTAGCCTTGTCTGTTTATTGCTAACTGGGTATCATATGTTGTAGTTAAAGTTCAGCTTTGGTTTGACTTCCTTTTGTAGAACACAATCATAAGGTATTGTTAATTTAATCCTCATTATCCATTAATCCTCTTCCTAGTCATAAGTGATTTTAGCTAGACTAAATGCTACCTCTAACAGTTGATGTATTATCTCAAGATATTGCTCATTGTTTTTTTCAGATGCTGATCAATGTTGTTGCGTTGAATGTTAATGATTTGTCAGATTTCCATAATTTGCATATGCTGGAATAAAGCAAGACATTTTATTTTGAAAGGAGAGGGGAAAAAAAGAGATGCAACACTTTACCGGTTTTCTGAACGGCAATAGAATCTGACGTCTGAGCACATGACAGTAGTTAGCAGGCGTGGAGCAGTTCACCGCAATCCAGTTACAATCGTACAGCTGCTGGACTTCGAAATCTCCACTGATCTCCTGCACACAAACAATTAATAACAAAGGAATCAAATAGGTTATTGACTTTAGAAGCAAAGCTTAAATTTGATGTAGACAAAAGTTACAGTTACGGTGTTGGTTGCAGTCGTGTTTTTCTTGGGATTGAGCCGGAAATGTAGAATGAGTGCATCAATGCATCAGTGCCTTGCATCTCTCTAACTTTCTCTCTCTCACAGACACAAACACACACGGCCACAGGAAAGAATGTTAATCCCTTACTATGCTTCCACTAATAGTTTGATCAATATCCCATTTGAAGATGAATCTGGTAAGCTTCTGCTGATACAGCCAGCTTTGGTTTCTTCCTTGAATGTTCTCTTGTACCACCTCACCCCTGGGACCTGTGTAACTGCTGAATACCAACACTTTGGAGGCCGTAATGAAGAGACTTTTAAGCTTTAGAGAAATTGGCAATCATCACTTAAGCCATCACTTAAGTGGTCATGACATCAGCATAGCCAGAGAAAGCCGTTGGACGTTAACTGCAGTGCACTTTCTTTGACACATATCCTCAGGTAATGATGTTCCCCAAAGCCGTTCCCATTTCACCCATAATGTAAATTGTAAATGTGAACATACAGGGAAGTGATCGGAGTCGTCTTTGCTCATTTGCAGGAAGCGTTCAGGTCGAGCTGATGAATGTTCTGGGCCCTGCGAATAGAGAGGATAGTTAGGAAGAGACATAACGTCAAAATGGAAAAAGTCCTGTATATTCCATTTATTACCTTACATTACAATTCGATTTTCTAAAGTAGTTTAGCCTGTTTTTTGTTTTTTACTTCTTACCATTCCCTCCATCCCATGTGGAAGCAGTAAGACAATGCCGTTATTGCGGACCCATTTGGCCTGGCCTGGGCTGATGAACTGGTCAATGATACACTGTGCTGTGTTGTTAAAGTCTCCAAACTGGGCCTCCCACAGGATCAGAGCATTTGGACTGGCCATGGCAAAGCCCAGCTCAAAACCTGTAGTCACAGTAATCATGACATTACTGGTTATCAATTAACAAACTATAGCACGCTACGCTGAAGTGGCCTCAGTCTCACCTAGCACCCCATACTCTGACAATGAGCTGTTGCAGACGGTGTAAGGAGCCTGATTGTCCCACAGGTGGTTCATGGGAACACAGATACGTTTGTCCACCTCTTGGTCGTGCAGAACATGATGACGATGGCTGTAAAACATAAAAGAGAGAGATAGATAGAGAGAGAGAGAGAGAGAGAGAGAGAGAGAGAGAGAGAGAGAGAGAGACATATGTACTGTGTATAAACAAGACTAGCACCATGCTGCAAGGTCTTTTAGGCTGTGTTCATACCAGAGACTGTATATAAGAAATCTTTCAAATGGCCAAAATTGGGCTACTGGATGGGTGGCAAAATAGTCAGATTAGGGTTAAAGGACTATACATCTCAGGTGATTTATACCTCAGTAAACATTTTCATTATGATTATATGGTCTTAACTTTAAGTTTAAATTCCTCTAGGGTGCCAAATGGCCTGGCAGTAAAACAAACCACAATTGTACTAAATCTACTTGTAATGGTGCTTAAAAAGATATGGTCCATAAATACAAATCAAACCAAATCAAATCAAACAAACCCCCAACATTTAGAGCATGTGTACCACTTTTAATTAAATTTAATAGAAAATGTGGGACATTAACAAAAGCTTCAACACAAACCAATCTGAGAGGTGACGACACATGCTGTATGCAAAAATGTATCAACAGGATACAGCTTGATTTAATTATTGATTTGACTTTTGACAACAAAATTAACGGCCTTAAAAGGGTCAAACAATTAAATCTTACTGTTGATCCTTTTGGGTTAAATTAGAAAATGTGCATTAATAGTGCAGAGTGAATCTCATTATTGATTAAAGACATTAAGTAGTGTTTTGAGGATAAATAAAACTAATTAGGTTTTAAAAACTGCATAACAATATTCTCCCCAAATTTGTAGGACTCTTTGCTGTCTCAAATGATGGTGGCAAAAACAGTATCTCTATGAAAGGTTCCTAAACCAGTAGAAGCAAGAGAAACATGCAGTCATGCTGTTCTGGCCCATAAAGGCACTCCATAAAGAGCACCCTCGTCTTTCCTTATCCTCAGTCAGCACGAAGCCCAACGAGAGCTGATGGGAGCAAAGAGCCGAGCGGTAACAAGCTCTGCCAGCCCGCTCGCTCACACTGTAGGAATCAAGACTACAAAACCAGCACGATCAGACAATCACTTAAACCCCTTTAACATCACATAAATGACAACTACACACACACACACTCAGTGCTAGAGGTTATGTAATGGTCAGGCGGAAGAGCTGCAGGAAACAACCATAACCTATTGATTATTATCTTGAGTATGACATATATCCTCTGAGAGGACAAGATGGTCCTGATTTGAATCATTTGAATAATATTATTCATACTTACAGCCTAATGAGGGCAGTAAATGTACCGCATAATTGTTTTGTTTGAACCTTGCTCTACATTTACAGCATACATTTCTTCAAGAAATCCTTTGATGAAAGCAAAAAATGAAAAGCAGCCAGCATAAATTAAGGTAAAGCAATAATTTCATATCTGATGCAATCCAAGGAGAACTCAAAAAAGAACAAGGTCTTTCTTCAGATTTGACTCATAAACTGTATGCCCACTGCTCTTTTCTTTGTTTTGTTTTTTTCCACACACACACTTTCCTCTGCCTGGGGGCCCCATTAGTCAGGGAAAGGGGTGCACGACGCAGCGCAAAGCAACCCAACCCGATCACGATGACTGAATCCATTAGGCGATGGAGTTACGTACATCACAGAAACGCAAGCAGGCTCACTCAACTGTAACATGCCAATATGCTCAGCTCCTAAAAAACTATGAAGGGAGACAGAGTAGTGGGGGATGAAAAAAATTGTTGGTGGGAGGAAGAGAAAAAAAAAAGCTATAAGGCCTGGTGGTAAAGAGGGTAAACTGTCGCTGAAGTACAAAGCGAGAGGAAGCTAACACAAAGCTGAAAATATGGACTCCCACCTGCCACAGAGATGGGTCTAAATAAACAACAGGTGATACAGAGAGAGAAGGCGGACGTTCCACTTTTGTTTTTGTGTTTGTCAGACAGGCAGGGGACAGTGGATGCGGAGATGTTCATGTCAGTGGTAAATGCGAGGCAAAAGAAAAAGAAGCCCCGTAGCCTCTAGTTAGTTAGTGTGATGTATGTCTCTGTGAGCTGTCGTGAGGGCGGGGGTGGCGGGGAGGGGGGGTGTGGGCGTCAGTGGAGATGGGCTGGTGGAGAAGTGATAGGGGACAGATGAGACAGGCGCAGTGGAAGGGGGAGCTGGTTTTTGTTCATGTGTCACTCGTTCCCTCCATACCATGACAACACCATGTGGGCTTCACAGTTCCCAGGAGACTGCGCTGATGTCTTGTGTCTGTCAGGCTCCCTGTGCCACCCTCCCCACCCAACCCCACCCCACCCCACCCCCTTCCATTACTTAATTTACTGTCTTTAGGTGCCTGTTTATTACTAAGTTACCTCCGGTCATGCAGGCTCACCCAGACATCATCTGATTAAAAAAAACTGTTTTACATTCTAAGCATTATCAAAAAAAAAAGAGTAACTGTAATGACATAGGCTAAATTATTATTATAATATTGTAACATGTTTTATTACATCTACTAAATAGAAATATTGATTTTTTTTTTTTTTTTTACATCTTTACAAATCAAGACACTGTGCTACAGTGTTGTAAAAAAATGGGGAGGGGAGGGATTGCATTCCTTTGTTAATTTTCAATGAAGGTTCATCATTAGTGTGGACAAAACTCTACTCTACTAACAATAAGGTCATTTCCTGTGTCTGTGATTTAGCTGAAAGCTAATTAGCATTTTCTTTTATTAAAGCACAAAGCCTTACATCACTGTTCAGAAATAAAAAGGTAAGTAATTCATTTATCTACAGACTTTGACTGTGCATGGACTTCTGAGCCATGAAATCAAGACGATAGCCATCAATATTTTTAAAATTATTTCTTTTTCAGTCTCTAAACATTAGATCCTTTAGCAGAGCACAGCTGCAGTTAGAAGCTGTGGAGGCTGTGGGAGCTCCTCCTAGTGTGACAGTATTTATGCAAGAAGATATCAAGATTTAAATAGAATAGGATAGAACTTCATGTCCACAATGTGGAAGAATGTCTTTGGCTTCACAAGAACAA